>NC_085876.1:25217480-25224980 GCF_034702125.1 Engraulis encrasicolus | reverse complement strand
AGTCAGGCAAGCCATGTCACTGCTGTTATGTAAACAGTCTCACACTCTCTCCTTCACTAGTATCTGCTCGCATGAACGCACGCACGCGCATGCACACACACACGCACACACACTGTGATTGACCAAGAAAACACGCTAGTGGTTATGTACACACATACCAATTAACTACCCCAAAGGCAAAAATAATATACTGTACACCACTGTTATTCTTGTCTTGCCAAGAAAACAGCAAGCGAGTGGAGTGGAGTGGAGTGGAGTGGAAGAGAAGAGAAGAGAAGAGAAGAGAAGAGAAGAGAAGAGAAGAGAAGAGGAGAGAAGAGGAGAGAAGAGAAGAGAAGAGGAGAGAAGAGAAGAGAAGAGAAGAGAAGAGAAGAGAAGAGAAGAGAAGAGAAGGGGAGAGAAGAGAAGAGAAGAGAAGAGAAGAGAAGAGAAGAGAAGAGAAGAGAAGAGAAGAGTTGATACAAGGTATAGAGTACACTTAACCACCAGGTTAGTGGCTTTGAAAAGCAAGAGAACTGAGGAAGAGAAAAACAAATAGAAAAAATAGAAAAGAAAAAAGGTTGTTGGTGTGTTGACAGTGGCCTGGTCTGGCCGTAGGCCAAGCTGCCATAGCCGCAATTCCAGGGCTGCATTCCTGCGAGGAAGACAGCTGGACTGGTCGGATGCCATACAGGGCAATTTCCCCGTGGGCCAACAATCCTGATGCTGCGTTTTTCGACATCATCGTTGCTAACTAAGTTAGCAACTTAGTTGGTTGCGATGCAATTTCCCATTGGAAACCTTGTACGTTGCTAACTGGTTAGCAACTATGCTTTTGAGAAACGGGACCCTGATACTGAACTTGTTTTCTTGTTGGTGGTGGTGTTGTGTTTTGCCCTTAGGGACCAGCCCACCATTTAAGCTTAGATGTGGAAGCCCGTTAAGGACTCTTACTGTATATAGACAATGAACTGAGGTGGTATACGGCAAAAAAATGCTGCCCCCCCCCCTTTTTTTTTTTAAAAATCCAAACCAGCCCTGTGTAAGGATGAGATGTACCGCGGTGCCAGGCTAAAGAGCAAGCTAGCTATTCTAGCCACTGGCCTCGGAGTCAGAGTCGACATAATCATTATCATCAGAAAAACAAGCATAAGGGGCCCTCTCCATTCAATGACTTAAATCCCTTACTCTCTCTCTCTCTCTCATACCGACGCTTACACACACACATTCATTCTTTGTCTTTCACTCACATACACAAACAATCTCTCCCCACACACACGCACCCCCGCCCCCTCCTCCCCCTTCCTCCAGCTCTTGCACTGTCGAAGGAACTTTTCTTCCCTCAAGCACTCTTCCCTCCCTTCCCTTCCCTTCTCTTCTCTTCTCTTCTCTTCTCTTCTCTTCTCTTGCTTTCGTTTGCTCGCACGCTCGTACATCACCAATGACGCAATTAGGCGGCGCATATCCCAGCAGCCTTTGACATGGTTAGCCAGCCAGGCCCCGACCCCAGTCATATAGACGCTCCTCCAGTCCTATACAGCCAGGCCCCGACCCCAGTCATATAGACGCTCCTCCAGTCCTATACATGTAGCCAGGCCCCGACCCCAGTCATATAGACGCTCATCCAGTCCTATACAGCCAGGCCCCGACCCCAGTCATATAGACGCTCCTCCAGTCCTATACATGTACATCGACGACACTGTATTCTCTCAGAGAAGGAAATGTCTTCTTCTTGGCTCCTAGATCACCCCCCACCAGCTCTGCCACCTACACACATTAACCCCTCCCCACCACCATCTTTGCAATCACACACACGCACACACACACACAATCACTACAGTACACAACACAAACAGACACACTTTGACCATACATACACACACACACACAGAGTACAGTACACACACACACACACACACACACACACACACACACACACACACACACACACAGTATATGGCACACATACACATAAACCCCAGTGTCCATCTATCTTCATTCACAAGATACAGCAGAGCCCACACTCACCACACCGGCTTAACCACCCACACCACCCACATCTTCTGTCTATACACACACACATACATACAGAGAGCACACACACACCAATGTTCATTCATCTCCAACCTCTCACATGATACAGCACTCTGGTTCAACCACTCACACCCCCACCACCACAACTATGCTCGCATACACATACCATGCACAGTACAGAGGAATTATCTCTCTCTCACATACACATACACACACACACACACACACACACACACACACACACACAAATGTTCATTCATCTTAACCCTCCTGCCCTCATACCCTACAGCACATCCCCACCACACAGCCTGAGCCTCCAGTACGTCAATAAGTCTCCCTCGCCACAGCGAGTGCAGTTCAGCCTTCACCACACACACACACACACACACACACACACACACACACACACACACACACACACACACACACACACACACACACACACACACACACACACACACACACACACACCTCCCCCCATACAGCACAGCACGTGCATTCCAGCGTAATAAAGCATCCGTGTCTCCCTCCCTCCCTGATAGAGATATAAGGCCGGACGGCGGCCGCTTCATCTCTCGTCTCTCCTCGCCTCGCCTCAGTGTCTTAACCCGGCAGAGCACCGGGAGAGCAGAGGCCTCGGAAATCCCAAGGCAGACACAGGGGAGATGGAGGTGGTGGTGGTGGTGGAGATGGGCGGCGGTGAAGTGATGAATGCTAGAGGTCTGGAAGGGTGGGTTGTGTGCGTGTGTGTGTGTGTGTGTGTGTGTGTGTGTGTGTGTGTGTGTGTGTGTGGATCTACACGTTTTTTGAGTGTCTGAACCTATGCGTCTGAGTGTGTGAGTATCTATGCATATCTGTGTGTGTTTGAGTGCATGTGTGTGTACCAGGGCTTAACACTAACACACGCCAGGTAGCCAAATGCGGGTGAAAGTCGGCGTTGGCTAGTAGATACCGAAGGTTCACTAGCCATTTTGGCGGGTCCGTCACTATTCTAAATGATGAGGCACCGCATTTTGTAGTTTTTCCCCTCGGACCGTCTTTGCTACAAACGCAATGCAATGCGATTTCGCGAGCCTACAATACCCATGAAGCACCTGTGTCACGTGTCACCTGTGTCTTACGCACGACAGGAATCTGATAGAGCTAGTCTTGCGAATATGAGTGGCAGCAGCGAGCTACCGGCACATCAGCGCGCGTTTGGAAATGCCACTGAAAACCTTCACGTGAAAATAAAGTAGCGAAGTTCATCTCAACTGACCTGTTTTGGGATCTGTCATTAGTACAATGCATAGTAGTAGTGGACATTAAAATGACCAGGAGAACACCTCAGTCTTGAGAAAGTCTTGAGAGTAGCCTAATTAGCGCAGTGATAAGACAAGGACACATGCGGCATTAATAATGTTCGGTTTAAATCATTTTCTGATTTGCCTGTATGTCTTCATACCTTAATATTCCTCCATGTTTCTTGTGCCGTTGTTCCCGACTGTCAAACGGGGCTTAAACAACGCGCAGTAGTAGCCTTCCAGACAGTACAAAATCATGTCCCATGTCCCTTCGCATGTGCCCATCTTGCTTTGCGTCCGTTTATATTTTAAACAACTCAATATTAAGCGGAATGAAAGGAAGTCGTAGCTCCTTCTGTAGTTACCGGCCGCATATGTGTGTGCCTTCTAGTAGATAGCCTACTTTTATGAGAAAATATTCCAGAAGAGGTGTTATTCCACATCCATGCCCGAGGACATGCGAAGCTTGGCAATGACTTTGCACTATCTACTTTGCGCATCGAAAGTGCCCTTCAGATCAAAGACGGAAATATTTTGCTCTCATGTAGCTTACATTTGTGCCCTTCCACAACACTGTGCTTGGTGTTTCTGCACGGCTATGCCATTCCTCAGATGAGTTAATCTGTTCTTATAGCATGCATGCATGCATGGACCAGTTAACAACAATTCTAGTTATTAGGCCCTATATTATATTATATTATATTATATTATATTATATTATATTATATTATTTTATTTTATTTTATGTTATATTATCCTACATTACATTATTACAGCCTATTATATAATTCATTAAAGCTGCTATGATGGTTAAGAAAATTATGGCTAGTGAAAAGGCCCAATGGCTAGTGAGTCACGAAAACCACTAGCCAAAATGGCTGGTAAGCGAAAAAGTTAGTGTAAAGCACTGGTGTGTACGTGTATGTGTGTGCGCGTGTGTGACTGTATGGATGAGGGGGGGGATTGTGGACGCAGGCCGAGGGAGAATTTTAATTAGGCCTCATTAACGAGCCGCCACCCTCTGACAATTCTTCAACATCGATCTTCAATTCTAACGATTTTTCTCTCTCCCCCCACTGACCACAACCCGGAGAAGATAACAAGGCTTCATACCAAATTGAAAGAGAGACAGAGAAGGAGAGCAAGAGACACAGAGAAGAGGGAGAGAAAGAGAGAGAAGAAGACACACTCCTACTTCTACCATCTACCAATTACAGTGCTGTGTCATATATCCTTTCCAAATAACTGCACATGTTGTGATGGATAATTATTCAGAATTGTGAGAATAATTACGGTAGACTGAGCGATTATCGATACGTCCACCATTAGAGAAGAGACACAGTCTTTGGTCTTGGAATGTGCTTTGAGAGAGAGAGAGAGACAGAGAAAAGAGAGGGGGCTCCTGGAATATGGTGTGTTGTGACATCACTAACTGAAATCAGGCATTCCAGCCCTTCTGAGTTTTTTTTTGTCCCTCTCCTTTCCTGGCCTCCATTTTTCCATGACAGGTTGCGGTGTGTGTGTGTGTGTGTGTGTGTGTGTGTGTGTGTGTGTGTGTGTGTGTGTGTGTGTGTGTGTGTGTGTGTGTGTGTGTGTGTGTGTGTGTGTGGTTAGTGGTGTGAAACCCGACCGCTGTTTAAGTTTCAGTAGAGCTCTCTCTCTCTCTCTCGCTCTCTCTCTCGCTCTCTCGAAATCTGAGCAACAGAATGGATTTAATTATCAGATCCGTGGAGTGACTTCCTTCCTGCTTGTCTGACGGAGCGGCAGGCCAATGGACATACTGCCCTACCTAGGGGGAAAGAGAAAGGCAGCGAGAGAGAGAGAAAGGCAGAGAGAGAGAGAGAGAAAGGCAGCAAGAGAGAGAGAGAGAGAGAGAAAGAGAGAGATCCAGACACAGACACAGAGACAGAGAGAGACAGACACAGAGAGAGAGAGAGAGAGAGAGAGAGAGAGAGAGAGAGAGAGAGAGAGAGCGCGAGCGCCTCGTGCCCTTCCAAAACAGGAAGGGCAAGTCGAGTCGAAGAAGGGAAGAAAATAAAACAGTTGCAAACCAGCACACGTGAAATCCGACTACTGACCTTTAAGCACCAAAACAGACAACCTGCCGATAGTGTCTACCACACGCTGAATGGCACACGAGTGAGTGACTTCAACACGCTTGCACTGGTTTAGAAACCCAACGCTACAAGTCGAATGCAACTCATGCATGTCAAGGAAAGGTTTCTGATTGTGTAAGACTAGCAGTACTGCTAGCAGGATCTTTAACAAACTGTCTTTAGGAAGCAAACGATCCGCGGAAAGTTCTGCATGGCACAAAGACACAGAGAGAGGGGGGGGGGGGGGCAGGGGGCATCACTCAATGGGAAAAAAAAAGCGTGGACACACATACACACACACACACACACACACACACACACACACACACACACACACACACACACACACACACACACACACACACACACACACACACACACACACACCACGCCACGCACACACAAGTGGACACACACACACAAGTGGACACACACACACACACACGCACGCGTGGACACACACACACACACACGCACACACACACACACACGCACACGCACACGCACACACACACACACGCACACACACACACACACACACACACGGTAATAGGATCCAGGCAAGCATAAAGAGATGGCGCTTTGTTCTGTAGAGGGTTCCTGGAGTTGTAGGTGTGGCGCACCTGGAAAGGGGATTACTATATGCCAGGACCGTGTGAAAAAAGGCAGAGGCAGAATCGACGCCCAGATAGGGTTTAGGGTCTATGTGTAGTAGTCGCTTGATATGTGTAGTAGATAAAATAGAATAGAATAGAATAGAATAGAATAGAATAGAATAGAATAGCCTTTTCTTGTCACTATTCACACTAAGTATATTCACAATGAGATTGAAAGCAGTATCCACTACCACAAGCAATCCAGTCAAGTATTAAGAAAATGTGCAACTTGTGATAACACTGATATGTTACAAGGACATATGAGATTTGTGAGAACAAAATAAATGCTTAAACGGCTTCTCTATCTCCTATTCATTGGTTAAACAATCAGGCAATATCAACATTTGAAGGTGACCATTGTCATTGTGTTGTCTGTGTGTTAATAAACATGTACTGCATGGTCACATTTTGGCCCTGGAAGGTCTGATGAAGAAAAGGGAAAATTTTCCACTTTGAAACTTTAAAGACATTGTTACCTCCGCCAAGGAGGTAATGTTTTCAGTCGCGTCTGTCTGTCTGTCTGTCAGCAGGATAACTCAAAAACTTGTGAACGGATTTGGCTGCATCTTTTTGAAGTTGTTAGTAATGACTAGTGTTGCACCGATACCGATACCAGATACCAGTATCGGTATTGGCCCGGATCGGCACTATAATGGTGGTATCGGTATCGGCGAGTACCAACACATAGGGCACCGATACCATTTACAGATGCTTGTATGACACTTGAACACAGCCTTGAACTTATTTCTACGAAGTTATTTCATAGAGGTATTTAAAACGTATAAAAGGTTCTGCTGGATTCACTCTGTATTAGTCTTTTTCCTGTTACACAAAGGTAGGCAGCAGCCTGACAAAGCCATGCAAAGATCGGTATCGGCTGATACTGCACAGCCAGGTATCGGATATCGGTATCGAGGCCAAGAAATGGTATCGGCGCAACACTAGTAAAGACCCAAGGAACAAGTGATTAAATTGGTGGTGATCCAGAACAAGAACCAGAACCAGGACCTTTTTAAAGATTGTTCACCATTGCTGGCATATATATCTAGACGACCCTAGTGACCAGAAATTGAATTTCGGGTACACCGTGAACAGAAGGCAGAAAGACTTAGGGTGTAACATGGACAGCTTCCTTGGTGGAGGTCTGCGCTCTATGAGTGCTTCTAGTTTTAACACGCATTGACTTTGAATCCCGAGATCTTATTGGCATTGAAGGCAGCACATCTGTATTTTCTTTAGCAAATACTTTGATATGTGGGACCTGAACGTGTAATTCAACACAGATACAGTAAGTCCCCCTATACTACAACTAAGCCATATTTTGCAATAGGCATGTGCTGCCAAACATTGTGATATTTTCAACACAAGTGTGCCCTGTGCCATGCTTGCAATGCTTACACTATGCAAAAAAAAAAAAAACTTGATGAAGATCTAACCATGCAAACACACCAG
>NC_085876.1:25167480-25212480 GCF_034702125.1 Engraulis encrasicolus | reverse complement strand
GGAAAATCTACAGCGTGAGCTGTCTGTGCGGTTCAATTTCTTTTGATGTGGTCCTGGACCCTCTTTGCCAGTTGTCGGGAAAGTTGGCGCCGCGAGAGCTTATTACAGGTAATTTTACGCGGACTTGAGCGTCTACCTACCTACGCTGCCAGGTCTGGGCGCTCATCTGCTCACAAACAAAAAGCCTCCTGAAAAGTCCACGGTTGTACCACGCATGCGTGATGAGTCTCCACGCTGACATCACGCCCAGAGAAGGAGGTGTGTACCTCGGTCGCTGTGTGCTCCATGGTGTTCGCTCTGTGGAGAGGGAGAGCGGTAAATCAACAGGCGATGGGCTGGAGCTGTTGGATGGTGTTCTGTGGTGGCAGTGGCAGCTCTTTGCCCTTGCGGGTTCAGCAAAAATGCTTTGCATGCATGTTGTAATAGAACCATTCCCACTTTGTGCCCATGCTAGCCCATCCACTCTCTTTTTCCAAGGGTAATAAAAGCCTATGGCTATATTGGTAGCTACACAAAAAAAATGATTCTTCTGAACTGAGGATACTGAATGGTGGTGCTGGAGGCACCTTTCTTGTTCAGACCTAAAGCATTATTTTTGGAATGCTACACAATTCGTGTGTGCAAATGAATATGTGTTGGTCTAGGCCTATACTCCGGAAATATAAAGGACAGTGTGTGCGTAGTAGGCCCTAATGCAGATATGGTTCAGAATAAAAGGGATTGGGGGATGAGAGTTCCTTCATTTGTCTGAGCATTCCAATGGTAGCCTATATCTACACAACCAGGAGGTGGCGGGTGCCCTTGACAATTGTGTTGATAACCCAAGCAAATGGGGGAAGAAATCCAAAACTACTGTATTCCAAGGTTGCCTGTCATTTGACAATCTTTTCTGTTTATATTCTGATATGTTGCTTACCAGTGAATGCAAGACATTGACTCTATTCGCCTGTCATTGACAAATGACAATGACTTGAATTCACAGCTAATACGCCCTGAAGAAGACCATAAGGGCCGAAACGCGTAGGCATTGTAGCCTAATAAAAAAGTTTTAAAAAAATGCAACCTTGAGTGCCTCAGCATCTGTCTTCCTGGACTGAATTCACAGCTATTTCACAATAACAGCAAGTACTTGGTCTTTAATTACCATAATGACAAACTATTTTACTTTCTGATTCTACATACTTGGCAGCAGGGTTTGACATTAACTTTTTCGCTTGCTGGCCATTGTGGCTAGTGGTTTTCCCAAGTCACTAGCCATACGGCTATTCTACTAGTCACACATTTGACATTGTTTCTTTTTTTCTTTATCATGCCGCTGTACAGTACATGTAACCTCAGAAGATTAGTTGCTAATGCAAGAAGATGAGTGCATAGTTTTCTACATGGAAATAAATCATATAAATAGAATCTGAATAACTGATATATCATACCATAGAGTACCTGCCAAATTGGCTAGTGATGCTGAAATTATTACCAGCCACAGCCAAGTTTTACCAGCAATAGGCCGGTTTGCAGGTGCCAGTATCCTGCTTGGCAGGACACACAAACGGACACACATTTTCATGATGACAAATTACAACCTTTTTTGGCTTTCTGATTCTACATTCTTTACAGGACACGCAAACGACCATGTGGGTGGGAGGAGGCTAAATTAAAAGGGTTTGTTTAGAGAAGACAGATATTGAAAATGTCTCGGTGTATTGACAAAACAAGTCCATGCGGGCTGTTGCCATGGCTTCCCCTGCTTGCAATAAGCATTGAGTGATTTGCTCTCCTTGGTCCTCAATCCTGTCTAGTTCAGAGAAAGGATAGCGTATCCTGATATATTTGAGTGAATGTTCGCAAAAACTGCACCGATTTGAGTTGCATCATGAACATTTCAAAACTGTATACTGTACTCAGGCCCGCCGAAGGGCGGACAAAGGGGTATGTTGTCCCGGGCCCAGGGAAATAGGAGACCCAGAATCAGGTCCCCCTTCCATTGCATGTATTGGGTAGGGGGGGCTTTCAGATGGCTTTGTCCTGGGCCCAGCAAATGCTGTCAGCGGCCCTGACTGTACTCTCTGATGCCTGTCCATTTTGAGCCTTTCCAATATATCTCTGCATAGGTGACCCCCACATGAACTATCACTTGGCGCCTTCTTTTTTGTCATCACCAACTTGCTTGTGTTGCATACTGTACGTGCCTGCATTTGGCCAAACTGCGTCATCAGACAGAATGTTATCTGACTCATGTGTGTACCAAAAAATGAAGTTCTTTGAATTGTAGTTAAATAATCCAATTATCATAATATACTGTGTTATTATTGTGGGTATAGTTTTAGACATCTGTTTTCAGTTGAGTCTTATCTGCAGCAGTAGTAGGGGACTGCACACACTTTCACCAGTACAGAATCAAATAAAAGGCCAGAAGACGGGGGACAGGTAACGTGTCATTTGCATTTATAATGCAAATATAATGCAAAAGCAATAACCTCAGTTTGCCTGCCTGTTCCAGCACTCAACAGTGGGCAGCCAGTGCAGTCAATGCACAACACTCACCATGCACTTTCATTAAAGTGTGTGGGCAGTGTGTGTGTGTGTGTGTGTGTGTGTGTGTGTGTGTGTGTGTGTGTGTGTGTGTGTGTGTGTGTGTGTGTGTGTGTGTGTGTGTGTGTGTGTGTGTGTGTGTGTGTGTGTGAGTGTGAACAATGGCACGAACTTCACATTCCAGAAATAGAAATTATTGAATTTGAGGAAGGCAACTGAAATAGATCTGTCTCTTTTGCGTTTCTCTCTCTCTCTCTCTCTCTCTCTCTCTCTCTCTCTCTCTCTCTCTCTCTCTCTCTCTCTCTCTCTCTCTCTCTCTCTCTCTCTCTCTCCCCCACGCTACCATGGCAACAGTGCTGTTCGAGGAACTAAGTCTCGGTTACCTGGACCATTACAGCACAGAGACATTGACTGGACCTCCTCTACATCTCCCATCCATTGGCTGTTAGCAGGGCTGGACTGCAATCTGGTATACAGGGCATTTTCCCAGTGGGCCAACAGTCCGGGCCCCAATATACCGGTCCTGACATTTTCTTTCTTTGTTTTTCTTTCTCTCGGGGACTTGTCAACAGTTTAGAGGGGGCGGCCCATTGGTCGATCTTCAACATAGACAGTGGACTGAGTATGTGTGAGGAGCCAGTTTAACCCAAAAATGCCTGGAACGTTTTTTGGTCCCAACCCAGCCATGGTTGTTAGTTCACTGTAATGGACAATGTAATCACATCGAATGCAACTGCCATACATCCATATTATCACATTCTTAGAGGTTAACAACACATAATGTGACTGAAAGCAATAACGTAAAAGAAAAAAGTGTAGGCCTAATTGCTCCTCATAGATATTTTAAAGGCATGACTCCAGAGAACAGAGAGCTTTTTTATGGAAATGGTTGGCCCTGTGGGCCATGAAGTTGAATTTTTAGGTGAATTGGATAATGTAGCCTATAAAGTCACATTTTTGGTGTTGTTATTACGCTTTTTTTAACAAATCAGTAATAGGGAGCTCAATACAGAGTGTCTCAAAGATTAATGTCACTGTCTTTGTGAAGTGACACTGAAGTCGCTTCTTGGAGGGAGTAGGCAGTTGACTTAAATCTTTCCATTGTCAAAGCAGTTGCATATATCCAAGACTGGTTTGGGGGTAAAGAAAGGTGTGAGCATTTTTGAATTTGAAAATTGAGCTGCTGGTGCCTCCACGTGGCATTACCTTGCACACATAGGCCTGTCTACATATTCCCTACAATGATTGTAAACTTTGCAGAATGTAGTACAGAAGGTCTTACACACACCCGCACACACACCTTTCTTCTTCACACTTTTTTTTGCACTGACCAGTTCATTACATGTGACACTAAAGTGTCTCTATGTGTATGACCCATAAACATCCTTGTTGGTGATGATTGCCATTGCTTCACCGACTGTGTGGAGTTGGGAGCCATTGTTGGGACCCTGTTTGTAAAGGCCCTCTTTTTAATGTGCAAAATATGTTGACTTTAAATGGGCTTTCCTCTCTACAATCTACATATTACAACCATGTTGTAACAATCATGTTACATTCTTGCTCTGTGATGATCCCAGACACTCTCTAAGTTACATTTTCATGGCACGGTAGTGCCCTCTGGTGTTCTCAACGTGATACTTCAGATACACCAGTGCTCTGCCGTAGAGGTCCTGATTTCTAGTATTTAACTAAACATATTTTGTATCTAATTTAAAGGCAGCACCTATAACCACACGAGTCAGATAGCATTCTGTCTGATGACGCCCCAGGTGCCCCTTCTAAAACGGCCAGTGCCCTAACATGGGTGTGCCCAGGGCCTCTGATAGCTTTGGTCGGGCACAGAACAAAATCACCCGAAAGCCTTTGTCTTGCTTTAGTTCAGGGGTATCAAACTCATTTGGGATCAGGGGCCACATGCAGTCAGTTTGATCTCAAGAGGATCGGACCAGCAAATGGAATTGCAAAATATCACAAGCTCCTGCTTCTTATCGGAATCACATGGTCAATCATCTCATTTTGAGGTGGATGCAAGCGGATAGAAGGGGCATTAACTGTAAATGGCGAGAGAAAAAAAAACCCTACAAATTTGTTCTCAAGTATTGAAACCCCTACATTTCAAACACTCTCAGCACCTTTGTAATGGGCCAGAGATTTCATTTTTAATTGACATTCCTAGTATATTCTTTTCCTCTTCAAGTCTGGGGCCACATTAAACCATCTGGCGGGCTGGATCAGGCACCCAGGCCTTATGTTTGACACCCGTTTTAGTTTATTATATTTAACTGTGTCTTTCAAAAGTAGTGTTTGCTACAAACTGGGAACAAATACATATACAGCTCCAGGCCTTTTTATTAGAATACCATGAAAAAGTTGATTTATTTCCATAATTCCATCAATAATGTTAAACTGTCATGGATTGTAGATTCACGGCCCAGTTTTTTAACTATTCCAATCATTTTTTTTTTCTTTTTATATACGTTGGCCTTCCAGCTCAAAAAACCCATGAATTGGGGAATTCGCATTATTAGAATATTGTTATAAAATCACATTTTTCTTCATCAAAATTCGGGTCACATTAAATCAGTTGAAATTTGGTACTTTCTGCATAACATGCAATGGTCAATACTTGGTTAGGACATTCTCTGTCTTCATAATGGCCATGATGCGTTTAACATTGAAGTCAATGGCAAAAACAGTGCATGGGAGTTATGGAAGCCCAGATATCCTTGATGCTTTGCTGTCAGCTGTTCTTGTTTGTTGACCTGGTGCCCCACACTTCCCTCTTCAATATACCCGAAGATTTCCATGCCACGTTTTGGTGTTACCTCACCAGTTTAATTCTAACTCAACAGAAATTAAACCCGATTCATTTTCAATGGGGTTTAATTTCTGGTTATTTAGAATTAAATTGGTGAGTTAGCGCCAAAACGTGGTATGGAAATCTACAGGGTATATTGAAGAGTGAAGCGTGGGGTACCAGGTCAACAATCAGCATGAATCTACAATCCATGACAGTTTAACATTATTGATGAAATTATGGATATAAATCAACTTTTTCATGGTATTCTAATAAAAAGGCCTGGAGCTGTATATTATTTTTTTTGTCCTTCTGCTTTTGAACCCACATTCAGGGCTGATGACTTATTTATTATACTTGAAACAGCACTTCAGGGTGTCATGAAAGTGACAAATTCAGCTTAGGGGGTGGTTTTGTTCTGAGGGCTCATTTCTGATTGCTATGTACAATATTCAATCTTTGTCACCAGATGGCGGTATAATCAACGGAAATACTGAAGTTAACTGCATCACAACCATGCAGGTCTGATTACCTTCCTTCTTTTCAGAGAAGGGTCTCCTTCAAACTGTTTAACATCAATATAATTTTACACCCAATGACTAAGAGATGTCGTACAGATATCCCACAAATCTCATGGTCTCCTAAGGGAAATGAAACAGATTGATATTGATTGCTTGCCACAAATGTACAGCATAAAAAAGGATCATAGCATATCAACTTCCAGAAATATGCACAAAGCCCATCATTTTCTTAAACCTATTGCCAGGTAGTCAAGTAAATGGCCTGTTGTTATGAGTGAGGTAGAGGCACAAAATCTAAAAAAAAAAAAAAAACCCACCAAATAGCTTTGGATGTCTATAGTATTAATTAATAGTAATAATTAATACTAAAATTAATTTAATAACACCTAAGCCAAAGCTGTTTGCAAAAATCAGGCCTTAAAGGGGTATGCCACTATTTTGGGGCTTAAAATCATTGGCCGGGGTTTATAAAGGTGGTAGTGTCTTATTTTTCATGTTAAGCGTTCTCTTGCTTTAAGACAAGTTAAAAGAGGGAATATGTCGCTAAGCTAGTGAAAGTCAATGGATCCGTGTAGCATCGTACTTGTCTTAAAGCAAGACAACGCTTAAAATGAAAAATAAGACACTTTACCACCTTTATAAACCCCAGCCAACGATTTTAACTATATTAATCCCCAAAATAGTGGCATACCCCTTTAAGTGTTTGGGTTGGCAATGTAATCAGTCTTAACTAAATGTAATATTGTCTGATGGTCTTGCCAATATGATTTGGTTCCCTTTCCTCAATATAAGCTTAGCTTAGTTGTGTAAGACACAGATAATATTGCCAACCCAAACACTTCAGGCTTGACATTTGCAGAATTTCCAGTTCAATTTCTTGAAAGCCCATAAAGACAAGTAATTGTAGCAAACATAGGTCACAATCTAGTCAATAACAAAATATTGAAACTGAGCAATTTCAACATTCGTAATTTTATTTACACAACCAGATGAAACACTTTAACCTGCAGTTGCCACAGGCAGAAAAAATCATATCAGCATCGCAATGAGCAATTCCCATATCCTTCTGTCCGAAGTTGTCTATCCTTGACGTTGCTTGTGTCTCGGGTGGGTTTTGCAATACACATACAGCCGTCCCCTGCGCCAGACAAAGAAGCACTCCTTGCACCTTTTTTTCAGGGAAGTTTTTGTTTTCATCCCAGACACCGGCTGCTGTAGGCATGCCAGCTGCTGACAACATCCCAGCAAAGGCGCATGGATCTGGGAGCACACACCAAGTCCAGCGGGGGTTGCCATCACCGTCCTCCTGGTTCCAGGTACCGTCATGGTGGTGAAGAACCGGTGCAGAGTTAAGGAGGCCGGCCGAGGGAGAGCGGCATACCTGGCCAGCTGTGTCAGCTGTTGGCCGACGGAGGCGACCAGCCGGGGGACCAACAGGCCTGCCATGGTGTTGCCACCTGCGTAAAGCAGTACAGAACAATACTATTACATTGTGTTGCATCACATACTCAAGAGCATGGAAATGTACAGAGATTGAAACTTGACACCAGTGATGGCAGTCTGGCGCAGCACGGCGGAACATGTTTCAAACCATGAACTAAATACCACTGTTCCAAAGTTTGATTTAGTACGGGAAAGGCTTAGAGATGTATAGGGACACACACACACACACACACACACACACACACACACACACACACACACACACACACACACACACACACACACACACACTGATGTATGTACAACAGACAGACAGACAGACAGACAGAGGTCCAACTACACCGTTGATGAGTCCAACTTGAGAGTACGCTCTATCCTTGTGTCTGAAACGTCTGAAAACCCCATTGACATACTTATTTAAGCTAGCAATCAGGTTAGTTATAGCTGTGGTGCAGCGTTTTGAGAACACTTGCGTAAAGGCTTGATGACGACCGGCACTAGCTTATAAAACGAGTCGTAGAAAAGACACCACAGTCAATTGGCATATTCTACTTCTACATCGCATATGACAACAAATCTAAGTATAAACAATGCAATTAGTGGAGTGTTCGAATCGCTTGACTGCTTCTTATATGACAGCTGCAAGTGTACCATTTAGCTTGTAGCTAGCTGCTTTTTAGCTCCACTTGGTTTGCCAAAACCCGACACAGAAATAGGACACCGAATGAAGAGGAATCTGGGGTGATGTGTAATACTGACCTTAAAGTAGTATTTAAACTTCTATAGCTTTTGTGTAGGTTGTTATAATAAGCAAAATTGCAGAACTGTTTTCATCAGAGGTGAAAGACAAGCATGTATCGGGTCATCATGCATCCTGTTCCTGTGTGACGTCAGGTATTTCTCCAAGGTCCTAGCTCGACTGTAGTGAGAGGAAAAAAACATAGTGTGTTTCTTCAACGTTGTATGCACGCATAACATACAATAAAAAAAAATATGGTAGTACTGACACTAAGTTAGTGAAAAATATTCCTAAATAAATTAAATATGAATAAACGTTTTCTGTTCTGTTTTTATCTACCTTTCCTAGAGCCACATTCACGTGCGCAGAGCATTTTGGGTAATAGAGGGAAACATGGCGTCTGTTGTCATCAGATCTCTGTCCTTCAGTAAAAATGCAAAGGTTCTACTTTCCCCGATAAAATTGGCCACTGTACCTGGGAGGAACAAAACCGTAGAAGTTACGACTTATGGAGAAGCGGTCACTCACACTGGACAGGTAAACTCTTGCCTCTCAATTACAGCACTTCCATGACCCTTCACAAGGCCAAATCACTCGTCTGCTAGTTAGCTTTAGCTAGTTGGGCAGCACCAGTTCCTTTACCTTCCCTTAGTGTTGCAAATACGTTTGCATTAATGGTAATGGCAGTGATCATGTACCATCTACTGGACAACACTATTAATCGCGAATAGTCAATGTCAATTGATTGCACACCGGTCAAGATTTGTGTAGGCTGCAGTCCCGTTGGCTAAAAGCAAGATAGCCAAGACCGCAGGCAAGTGAGTGACAGCTCTGTAGGGGGAATTATGGTCATAGAGTTGGCTATAATTTGTGCCAGTGCTTGTGTGGATGCTGCTGTTTACCTGTCATCTGAATGTTGTGATTTATAGGTTTATGATGAAAAGGACCCCCGACGAGCCAGGTTTGTGGGCAGAACTAAGGAGGTAAGTTCTCGTTCTCTCTCTCTCTCTCTCTCTCTCTCTCTCTCTCTCTCTCTCTCTCTCTCTCGGTATACTGTTTCAGATGAGTAAATGGTTGTTGTTGTTATTTGTTTTGTTCATCATCCATGTTTAGGTGAACAAGAACTTTGCCATCAACTTGGTGGCAGAAGAGCCTGTGTCAGATGTCGGCGTCAGAATCATTTCCTGTGATGGTGGCGGCGGTGCATTGGGACACCCCAAAGTCTACATCAATCTGGTAAGGATCTAGATACATCAATATGAAGATTTAGACTAAGATTTGACAATATGATCCGTCCCAAGACAGTATGTTATGTCACAACATTATACACAGATTATTTTAACATATTTGTTATATTCTGTGTGTGAATGTATGTATGCATGTTTGTGCACCTTGGACTGCAAAAAGGACTGCACACAACTGAAATTTAGCAAGGGGGGCTTGCTGTAACTAGTGCAATGTGTGCATGAAATGTTATATTTTTGTTTAGTGTAATAATACCATGTCTATAATGAGCATACTTGCACACCACATTGTGAAACTGATGCCAATATATCTGCGACACATGTCTTAATTGATCTAGAGCAGTGGTTCTGACGCGCTTATGAATAAACGCCCCTGGACCTCATCATAAGCCTCCCAACACCTCCCTTAGTTTAAAAAAATTAAAATACACTATGTCCTCATTGGCAACTAAGCACTGCCCCCTCTCAACTGTATCTTGCCCCACTCTGGCTCCCTATCGGCCCTTTAGGGGCAGTAGAGCCCCCATTGAGAAACACTAATCTAAAGGCACCATTCCCCGATAAAGTATTTGCTGTTGTTTAATTGCAATAAGGCCTAGCAAATCACTTACACATAATACACATAATGAGAAGTTGTTTTGCTCCCATTTCCTTCATCAATCACTGAAGGACAAAAGACAGAACAATGAGCAAATCAGAATATTACATAATAGTATAATACAATAATACATATAGTAGTCTTTGTAAATTAGGAAAGGCGTTTGAATAATAAAAAAGATGTAGGAGATGTAGGAATCATAGAAATACAGGCAAATAGCATGTGAGCTTTGGCACAGGGCATACACTAACAGAAACAGATCAAAAGGTTATTTGCCTGTTTTTCTATTATTCCTACAAAGGTCACCCTGCAGCTGTGAGTACCAGACAAATAGTTGTGGCACACGGTCTCCAAAGAAAGTATAGGTCATATTTTGTTGTTGTTGTTGTTGTTTTCGTTGTTATTATTTCTCCCCTGTTTGATCTACCATGACCAAATGGACTTTGAATGAAGCCCCTTTAACCAGAATAACCCAAAAATAAAACTTACATTCTCTTAACCCCAGTTCCTCTAAGAAATTAAAACTTCCTGAAACAGGAGTAGCATGCAAGGGGGTTCTCAATTTTCAAACAAAATATTATCAGTAGGCCTATTTGGTTTTAATACAAGTTCCTGAATATTCTATTTACATGTGTAGAAGACCGATGTGGTACCGCAATAAAGCCACATTCGGAATTTAAAAAGTGTTCACATGACTGAATAGTCCCATTTTGGTCTATTCTGTCTAAAATCTGCATGGGTATTGTAGAGTAGAGTTACTTTATTGATTCCCAGGGGGAAATTAGAGAATGATCCTTGCATGTGACGCCACTCACTGGCTGAAGTATATTCTTTGTCCTTGTTCACAGGACAAAACGACGAAAGTGGGAACATGCGGTTACTGTGGACTGCAGTTCAAGCAGGCGCCTCACCACTGAAGTAAATGCTCATTGTAATGTTCATTCCTCTGTAACGATCAGTCTCGGAGTAATAAGTTATTAGTCTGTTTAAATTAAACAGATGTATTGTACCCATCTTTCAGATTCTTTGTTGTAAACAATAAACTTTAAATGAAGTAAAACGTTTACTTTGTTAAACTCCGTCCTTAGCACATGGGTGACTCTTTTTCTAATGGCAAGATTGTGTAATCGGGTGGTAATTATGTTCTTTTTTTTAATCAAATTTCATATTGACAGGAATGGGTTGCTAGACAAGCAAACGTATTCCGTTATTGTTCCCATTATTACAGTAGGTGCAGACTCAAAATGTAAAAGTTCAATGTAAAAAAAAAAAGGTTTAAAAGCACACCAATGACCTCCCTTTTAATTTCGAGACGATTGGGGCCAACACAGCCCCTTCTCTGCCGGGTGTACTCACTTTTGTGGGTACATGTTTAAACATAAATGCCTGTATTTAGATTTTTTTGTGAGTGAACAACAAATGTAAGCTCACTAATCATTCTGTCAAAGTGAAATTTCAAAACAGTTTTTCTCGATTGGTTTGGCTAATTTCTCGAAACTGAGATAGTCAGGGTCAATTTTCCCAAAAGATGAACCCTGAAGGCAAATTGTGTTAATTTTTGGTATACAACTGATTTAGGGGTATTCAAGGGTGCTGAATCCAAATCTGTTGTATACCGGGCGCAAAAATGTACGGAAATGCCTCAAACGGGCAAAATCCAATATGGCCGCCGACACCAGGTTAAAATCTCGCAATCCCTTTTCTTTTTGACTATACAAGGTATGAATGTGAAAATAAGACTTATTTTTATGTTTTCATATATGGGGAACCCCATTCTGTCATCAGATTTAAGGTCAGATTTGAAGAAAATGCTTATATAATTGGCTGGCAGCTTTTTTAAAACAGGGAGCCTCATATTTTCAACGATTTTTAGCATTATGATCAAACTTTCAAGATCCACAGAAAATAATGTCTGATGTCTTTGTGAACACCAATACTACCACAAACTGCACTGAACTGTCTACTTTCACCTGAAAAAAGAAGTTTGTGTTTACCTATTTCCATTCTTTAGTTACTGGCAGTAGAACATGGGTTGACGCCTCTAAAAAAGCACTGATTTCTGACCCAAAAATAGTACACTTCTGTGTCCATATTTTTTCTTTCAGGACAAAGTGCCTTTTTATAGTGTTCATGTTTGGTATACAGCATTTCCATGGGTTTTGAAATATGCTCAATTCAAATCTGTCGTATACCAGGCTAGAAAAAATTCCTATAATGTCTCAAAATGAAGGAATCCAATATGGCCGCCGTCACCAGAGATATACATATCTTTGATTAAACAAGGTGAACTCTTAAAAACATTATGTAGCTATATGTCTTCTTTTCATACATGGGGAAATAATGTATGTAATCAAATTTAAAATTATAATCAAAGGTAGTCAGTGTAGTCAGGCAGTTCAGTGTAGTCTGAATTCATGTTTACAACCATTGTTTTTCATGACAATTAACTGACAGGCTAATTTCTATTGAAATGTTTTGTCTTATTTCAATTGCTTATGCACAATGAAATGTGTTCACCTCAGCCCACCTCTTCCATTATGACAAAACTATACACAGATAAGTCTGTATGCCTGAATGTACCTTCATCTAATATGAATATCTAGTTTTGGGAAGTTATTGTCTGCTGATTGTATTGCCTTGTTTAGATTAAATCCTTGAACGGTGGAAAGGTGAAAGGTGGAACAAAAGACAGGTTGATGTCATTGTGAAATATTTACTTTCTTGATAGTTAGGCTATCTCCAATCATTATCAAGCTCCTCCTACTCAGTGATTTGGCCACTACATGTTTAGACACTACATAACACCAGGCACTACATTGTACTTTTGCTGCAGATGTAGCGTAAGCAATGGAGTTGTTTTGCAGTGATTAGTCCTAGTCATAGAGTCTTTGCTATCTACATCAGAAGCCACACAATGGCATATTGTGCCCCCTCATTATCAAGCCAATGTTCTGAGGCAGGATCACATACTACTCCACCCTGTCCTCCTGTCAGTCACTGAAACGGGATGGATGAAATTGAATGGGGCATTAGTCCCACTACTCCTGTATCTGCCATTCACGAAGCATGAAAAGACTCGCCCCAAGGAGTGCCTTATCCCCCTCTGGATCTGCAAGAAGAGGCATGGAGTACATGGAGTCATTCAGTTGCTGCAAATAAGATAAATTTGTCTTGGGCATACATAGCTGTCGCATTTAAGCGAACAACTCCTTCAAAATCACTGGAGAGGAGGAGAGGTAATTGAGAATAAGTTAACCTAGGGCTCTGACTTCTACTCCAAAGGGCTTGGATCATAAGTGCGACAGTCAGAGCACACCCACAACCCTAGTGATGGTCAATATCACGCTGCCTTCCCCTTACTTGCACTTCACCCCCATGGTGTCCCTCACACAACTGTGCTTCTCTCATCCAGTGTGCTCCATCATCTAAGCTTCACCTATCACTTGGATCCCTCACATGGGATTACAACTCCATCACGTACAGTAGATAACCTATAATCCTGGGCAGTCATGGGTGAGCGGTTAGGGCGTCAGACTTGCATCCCAGAGGTTGCCGGTTCGACTCCCGACCCGCCAGGTTGGTGGGGGGAGTAATCAACCAGTGCTCTCTCCCATCCTCCTCCATGACTGAGGTACCCTGAGCATGGTACCGTCCCGCCGCACTGCTCCCCATGGGGCGCCACTGAGGGCTGCCCCCTTGCACGGGTGAGGCATAAATTCAATTTCGTTGTGTGCAGTGTTCACTTGTGTGCTGTGGAGTGCTGTGTCACAATGACAATGGGAGTTGGAGTTTCCCAATGGTCTATCACTTTCTTCACTTTTTCATCCTTCGGATTCGCCCTGATCGCAAACCACAATACCGTAGAACCAATCAGGATCACTGATTTTTCAGAGATGTGACACAGTCAGAATGTATGGTGGTGAGAAGTTAAATAAGTGAAAAAAGTAGTTCTTTCAGCAACAATGACTGCTCCAATGAGTCACTTTTCGAATCTGTGAATAGTTAAAGCGCAGCTCAGACAAATGTGACATAAAATGTGTCATAAGTGCAAGGATTTCTTTAAATAACTCCACTCTTTTGGACCTCTATGCCTATGGCGTAGCTCCAGATGGAAGTTGCTGTGGCCAGCAAAAGGTGGTAGTCTGGTATACAGAGAATAATTTCTGTATCTTTGAATGCAAAGAAAACCAAAGAGATAATTGCGGCCTTCAGGAGGCACACCTACAAGAGGAAAAAAGTTAGCCCCTCTCTAATCCTCCTGCTGCATCAACAGAGCTAAAACATTATCTAGGACAGCCTCCAACCGGGTCCTCAGCTCTTTGCCTTGCTGTCCTCTTGGTACAGGTGTGTCAAAGCAAGGACCAAACAACTCAACAAAGGGCCATAACCACATTTCACACGCACATGCACAGAATAACCATTCATTGCTATCCCTCAATCCAATGATCTCTTTCCATCCATCTGGTGTTCTGCAATAGACTAATTGATACAGCACAATGTAAAATAGTTGTGTTTGCAGAGTGGGCCACCGCTACTGTAATATCTACATTGAGCAAGACAATCGATTCAATAACTCTTGGATACCAATGAGTATGACATGAGTACCAATACATGAGTATGCCCTCTGTGTATATATTCACACACACACACACACACACACACACACACACACACACACACACACACACACACACACACACACACACACACACACACACACACACACACCGTATGCACTCCCTGCTCTGTTCATGGTTTTTTTTGGCACTACTAATTGTATATTCTGCTCACCAAAACTGCTTTCAATCTCATTGAACATATGCATAGTGACAAACACCATTCTATTCTATTCTATTCTATTCTATTCTATTCTATTCTATTCTATTCTATTCTATTCTACACATCAGCTCACCACTCAATCCTCTTTTGTTCATAGATTGAATGAGCACATCAATAAAATTGGCAAACAGTGATTTCCATTGTAAAGTTGTATAAAAATAATTATTTAGGCAGACTCGTGTGTGCACTTACTTTTATGGTTGAAAAGATGGAAGCATGGGACGTGGTTTGAGATGGAAACATTTAATCATGGTATAATGACTCAATTATTAAATTGAAATCTGCCTGAGTGTATATTAAAGCGCCTGTATACGTACGTATGTGTACGTTGGTGTTCCAATAAGAATGTCTTCTCTGCCACACTTGTGTGTGTATGTACTCTCTCAATGTGTGGTCCGTCCGAACATTGCAAAGTTATGCTTGATTATTTACATTAAGAGTGGCGACAGAGTGGGAATGAGGGAGTGAATGTAGTGTATGTGGGTAGTAAGTGTTGTTTTTTCAGTGACAGTGTTCGTATTGTAATGGACTCTACCGGGGGCCTATTCGAAAACAAGATATGTTATCTAAGACCAATACATTTAATTAATGCCGGATTAAATTGAAATAGGGGAAATATTCCAATATAAATGATCAATTTATTAACAGTCTTAAACATGTATGCAGGTCTAAATCATGTCTTTTCATCCAAATCTTAAACCCGAGCACAGCAATGAATTCCCCATGTATGAAAACCTATAGCTGGCATAATATATTTAAGAGATGACCTTGTTTAATCACAGACATGTACTGTATATCTCTGGTGATGGCGGCCATATTGGATTCCTTCATTTTGAGGTACTATGGGATTTTTTGAGCCTGGTATACAGCAGATTTAAGTTAAGCATCTTTCAAAACTCATGGAAATGCTGTAAACCCAACACAAACACTAAAAAGACACTTTATCCTGCAAGCAAAAATATGGACACAGATGTGTAGCATTTTTGGGTCAAAAAACAGTGCTTTTTTGGTTGTGTCATCCCATGTTCTACTGCCAATAACTAAAGAATGGAAATAGATAGACACAAACTTCTTTTTTCAGGTGAAAGTAGACAGTTCAGTGCAGTTTTTGGCAGTATTGGTGTTCACAAAGACATCAGACATTATTTTCTGTGGATGTTGAAAGTTTGATCATAATGCTAAAAATCGTTGACAATATGAGACTCCCTGTTTTAAAAAAGCTGCCAGTCAATTATATAAGCATTTTCTACAAATCTGACCTTAAATCTGATGACAGAATGGGGTTCCCCATATATGAAAACTTAAAAATAAGTCTTATTTTCATATTCATACCTTGTTTAGTCAAAAAGAAAAGGGATTGCGAGATTTTAACCTGGTGTCGGCGGCCATATTGGATTTTGCCCGTTTGAGGCATTTCCGTACATTTTTGCGCCTGGTATACAGCAGATTTGGATTCAGCACCCTTGAATACCCCTAAATCAGTTGTATACCAAAAATTAACATGATTTGCCTTCAGGACCTTAAATAAGCACATTTTCTGAAATTCTGCCTAGACTAAGAGGACATTCTCAAAACAACACGGACAAATCCCCAAACCAACTTGCAATTTCCCAAAACAAAATGGCATTTCTCATTGCTTTCATCAAATGTCAAATGCTTTGTGCATGTCTCAAATGTTTAGTTCATCTCTGCAGATAGCTATGTACAAGTACCCTACAGTTGACACATTGAGCATGCATTTAACACATTTTCCAAATAATTTTATCTTGCTTATCTAAACGAATTAGACAATTCTCATTTTAATGGTTGCCCTCTCCGAAACATGTCGGCATGATTTCATTGTGTAAGACTTAAGTCATCATATGCAAAGTAGTCTACACAATTGTCAAAACAGTCAAGGACAATATATTTTAAGAATTGCATTAAACAGTAAATTTATGACAGTGTTCAAAAGGCCAGATGATATTGTAACTTTACTAGTTTGTAGAAAATAATTTTACAACCGTGTATACTACAGTTTCCTCTGTTATTTGGCTAATTTCTTGACATTTTTTCAAACGACAATCTGTTTTGAACATTTGCTAGTTGTTTTGGGATTTGTCCATGTTATTTTGAGAATGTTATCTCTGTTTTGAGAAATGAGCCAAGCCAATGAGAAACCTGTACTATATGGGTATTACTTTCTGTATGTAAATTTACGGTAAAGGAAGTTACTGATAAATGTCCTTTGTAAATGGTCTTGTCAAACTTCAATGGTTTCACTCACTTTTTCAGTTTTATACAGTCAACATCTGTTAGCTGAACATAGACAAAACATCTAACCATTTTGACTTGCAGTGCTTACACAATGGCAAAGGGACAATGTATTTTGCGGGTACTGATGATATATGTGGGGAAGGAATTTAGTTTTGACACAAGGGTAAATTGTTTTTGGAGTGATATGAGCAAGAGATGAGGATCCATGTAGTTATGCTGAACCATCCAGTTTATTTTGACAGAAGGACTAAATTAATGCAAATGAGCCAAAGCAATTGAGAAGGATCTATGTCATTTTTATGGTACTGACTATTTTTGTGTGGGAGAAGAATTAGTGCTGATGCACAAATGAGCTGTTTTGTGAGGTATATGCCATTTTGCTAGTTATCTGAACTGTTGTGCAGAAGTGTAAGAATGTTTGGCCAAATGACCCAATGGTTATACGAATGTCATCTCAGTTTCAAGAAATTAGCCAAACCAATCGAGAAAAACTGTAATGTTGTCCTATGAAGAAAAAATCTGCAAAAATGTGAGGTGTGTAGTCACTTATGTGACATACTGTTTGTTCAAATATTGCTTTGAGCAATGTCCTGTTAAACTGCTGATGACTAACTCTATAGTGTTAGACAGCATTCATTCTGCAATACAGCATCTTCACAAGTAGAGGTCAGTGTTTACCAATAAAGCAAGACTGTGGCCTCTCTTGCATGGGTCAAGACCTCAGAGAGACATTAACGTCCACATTTATGTAAATAAACAAGAAATCCAAAGTGGACATTAATTAATTGATATGTTGATAATAATTTTAGCAGATTGTTAATCTATTGTAGGCCATTTCAAAGATCTTGCTAGCCAATGCACTTGATTCAATTATCATTGATTGATATGTGTTCTAATTTAAAATGCTTTCCTTCATATAGCAGTATATTTGTTTTATTTGGTATTCATTAGGATGTGTTTTATTACCAATGGACACCTATTTGGGACTATAGTCCTCTTAAGCATTTCACGGTTGTCAGTCACTTTAAGTGGATCTTTGTTTAGTTATTCAACATATACCCTTGATGTCAGTTGCTATTCCTTGCAAGATGTCAACATGATATATCATAACATTTTTTTCATCTCGTGGTGTTCTAGAAACAAACACAGCATAACTCAGAGTGACAGATAAAAAAAGAAACCATTTGCACCCTTGAATAGGGCTCCACCGTCTGAGTGTCATCCCTCTGGCAATCAAAGCACGTCTGCTATAGATTTATGTAAAACAAATCATGATGCTACGAGATTATCTATCCATGACCGAGCTCTGGCCCTTCCTGGAATATGGGATTGACAGGCATGTAAACTACACGGAGGAAAGGGGCGAATCTGAATTATAACCCGCATCGCCAAACAGTAGGCCTAGTGCTGTCTAGTGCGCGCCCTTCCTCGCTAAATGCGGAATAACACCGGTGGGGATTTCTAGGTCTTCTAAGGACCACGAGGGTGGAACAATACATGTTTGAGGACGGTCGTTTATATATATTTCATCGGGGAGAACTCTCTGTTGGCTTGACCGTGCCAAATTGGCCCGTGTGCGGTCTACAGGCGGTCTCTGGTGGTGCGTGCCGGAGTGGAACTGGGGCTTTCTAGCTGAAGGGTTTCAGGTTGAGGGAAGCTCAGCCATGCCGTTATAATTGGGAGCGGTGACAGAAAAGGGAAGACAGCCTGACTCTCATTAACCCTCATACTGTATGTTCTGTCCGGTGCCGGTGTGTGGAAAAGAGGCTGCTTCCATTGTTAAGAGTGTGGCCGTGTTGGTCGACACCCCCCACCGCCCCCTAAACTGCCATCTGTGGAAAAAATAGAGAGAAGGGCATTGCATGCGGTTGGTCGGGTAGTTCAAACATTGCTCGAAGCGAAATATTGGAGTGAAACTGAGCACATGAATTCTACGACATCAAATAGCAACGGCTTTTCTATTATTCATTGACGTGAAAACACAAACCTGGGTTAAGTTGTATGGTTGATTTAGTCTGTTTTATCAGATGGTTTCTTCATACTTTTATTTCCCCATTGCAATCATATGATGATTTAAAAAAACGTGAATTTTGCAGAGTATACTCAAAGGCTGTGCGCTTGCATGCGCGCGCGTGTGAGAGAGGGCCATGACGATAGTTTGATCTTGCCTTTCAATAACGCTTTCAACTTCAATGCAAACTTTCCATGAAGTCTCAACACCATCTTGCGACTTTGTAAGTTGCAACACGCCGACATCATATTCACTCTGAGCAGCACCCACAATAAACACACATTTTTCACACTTTCCCCCTCGCATGTTCACACAGACGCCCACGCATGCACGCAATTACATGCGCTTTTTCTTTAATGGCCCAACTGACCTGTCACATTACGCAATTTGAGGCCACGTGCGTATGTGAAGTGTTCACGCGCTGCCCTCCTCTGAGTCCCATGTACCAGTGCTGACCTTTACCTGTGAGACCATGTCATGTCATGTCGCTCCGCGCAGACAGCTGGCCCGCAGTTCCTGTGGAAACAGACACACTTCATGTGACAGGTGGGTCCGAGTTTCCATAATTAGAGGAAAGCGAAAAAAGGCGAAAACGTCTCTCTCTATCTCTCTCTCTCTCTCTCTCTCTCTCTCTCTCTCTCTCTCTCTCTCTCTCTCTCGCGTGCGCGCACACACACACGCACACACAGCCGAGTGAGCGCGTGTTTGTGTGAAAACTTTTGCTTGTGTGTGTGAACCAGAAAGACTGACCAAAATACTGTTGTCCAAACGTCTATTCGGAAAAAAACGTCACTATTGTTTTTTTGATATGCCCCACATCACGGTTGGGTTTGGTGTCAACGAAAACAGGCCAGGTTTCGAGGCAAAAGGTGGCCCTTCGCCTTAATATATTCCTATAGTCTGTTGTGGTATAAGATAAGTAACCTTGGCCTTTTCCCCTTTCCCCTTATTTTTGGGCTGTTTGGATTTAGGGAAGTTATGATACATTTTTACGCATTGGGTAGGCGCGTTTGGTGATGTTGGCATTTGCGCTGGCACCTGTTCTATTGCGCACACAGGAAGTTGATCTTGACCTTAACACCACTCAAGGAAACTATTTTACACAGTCTTGACTTTGGGGGTGAACAGACTGTGTCGCTTATTTGGCAACATGAACATTTAACGTTTCCTCAACAAGTAGTCTACAATCACTGTGGGTGAGTGGCCCAATAAGGGCTAGGTTCACTAGGCAGACGACCTTCTAACAGTGGGCCATGCTTTCAGCAAAACATTGTACTTGAGACGTGTTTTAGTGCGAAACACGTTTCGTGATCATGGACTAACAACCTGTAGCCGACATAAATGCACATTGCATGGCTGGTGGAAGGAACGGCGACGAGGCATGTTAGTAACACTCCATACCATGTTCGCGCTCACATACACGACCTCTGCGCTATACGGATGTTCTTTATAGTCAAGGGGGATAAGTGATGCAATGGCACCTCGTTTTATTTTAGCCTGCGCACAGTGCACAGGAATGGTAGACGTCACGTGCGTCTTTCATACGTTAACTGTCTCTGTGTTGAATTGTAGCCGGCTGTGTGAATTTAGTGTAAAAGTTCACCTTCTCCAAAGCAATGCTAACTGTCAGAGATATCCGCATTTGTTGACAAGACCAAAATGCATGAATGAGTATGAACGAAAATGGTCATTATCAGTAGTTTACAGAAAAAAACCCACAATCTCCACTTCCCACACTACAAAAGTAGCCTAATTCATAGGCTAGCAGTAACTGTACAATGTGCACCACCATTCACCCAAATCGGTCATGGCTCGCTTCTCACCTCGTTGTCTGTAGTGGAAAGTAGAAGTTTTCCGTTGAAAAAGCTAAATGTCATTATTTATTATCTTAGAGGTGACTTATTTATGAAGCAGGGAAAGAATGAAATTCTCGGCTGAATTCGTTTTAAATTATTCAGCTTAAAATAGTTAATTCCATACAAAAGCAGTGGCAGATCCCTGCTCTGTTGCAATAAATACTTTAAGATCCTTTGCCTCAAACTTCGGGAAAATAAATAAATTAATACATAAATAGAAATAAACGAAAGGAAAGATGCTGTCTGCCTTTATCCCATGCGCATACTTCCTCAGACAGACGATTTCTTTGCAAACTCGTCCAGTTCCGAGAAGAGTGGGAAGGATAAATAATTGAAGTATGGGAGCCAAATAATAATAATGAAAAAATAAATTCTAGGGCCTATATTTTTAGTCATACTAATCAAAATAGGCTGCGCCAGTATTGTCCACTGTCGTTTTGTTTGTTTTGAGATACCTCAATGCTCAATATGAAAATGTGCAAACGAAGTTAGGGCATCTTTACTCATTTTAAGTAGGGACTGTTAATGATGTCCTCTAGCAATTGGCCAATATTTTTCCCATAAAATGCAGTACAACTGTTGTAAAACTGTATACCTTCAGGGTTGCTTTTAGACATCTGGCTATATAGCCTACAGCCAGGTTTTCCTAAACGTTTCTGAAGCCTTTTGCTCGTCGCTGAATGTGTTACGTCAAAATAGATTACTTCTACTGGACGTTTCGCCCGTCTCTTGAGGGTGAAAATGATCAGGGGGGAATTGCTACAGTCGATAAACCTATTAGGGGTTTGTAGCTCGTCGGCAGGCCATATCCTTTAACTCTGGCCTATTAATGGAGCTTATGGGGGCCTCCTTGCTTCAGACAGACTCGGGGTGAGTGCAGTCGATCTCCGCGGTACTGCTCCCTTGTTGACACAATCAGAATCACTTAATGAAAAGCCACGGTTGACTGAGCACGGTTTCATTTGGGGGGTCTGTGTAAAAGTGCCGTTGATTTAACAATTTAGCAGCACTCTCCTATGTGTATTTACATTTATCATGGTTGACTGATCGCAGGCTCCTCCAATATTCCAATAAACACACACGAGCAGAACTGGCATCTCTCTCTCTCTCTCTCTCTCTCTCTCTCTCTCTCTCTCTCTCTCTCTCTCTCTCTCTCTCTCTCTCTCTCTCTCTCTCTCTCTGGTACTCTGGTATGTGGCGTCCTTGCACTCACGCTGAGAGAGAGAGAGAGAGAGAGAGAGAGAGAGAGAGAGAGAGAGAGAGAGAGAGAGAGAGAGAGAGAGAGAGAGAGAGAGAGAGAGAGATCGCTTTAAATGATCACAGTTTCTGGGGTTCAGGACCACGGACAGCAACTGAAAATTAATCAGACACTTTTCAAGTTTTTCCTCTTAGCAACCTTTTATTTCAGTGATCTGCAAGGCGTATTGTTGAAAACAATAGTGCTGTAGGCTACTGACATGGCTGGGAAGACAATGCACGTTTTACATTTTTGATTTTTTGTGCCCACATGCCTCCAGTTTAAAAAAAAAAGTGGGAACGTGTCCTGCAAAGCAAAGAAAGCATATTTTTTGTTTGTTTTTAAAACGTTTTTGGCAATTTCTCTGTCCCACGTCACTGCATCTCCCTCAAATGAATAAACAACAATAATTTTATTTCAGCATTCACGCCTGGTGACATTTGTGTGCATGTAACAGGCAGACACAATGATGCGCCTTCATATAAAAAAAGGAAAACACAATGTTTAGATTTTGTTCTCAACTTAGCTGTGTAGCCGTAACATTTCCAAGTGAACTGTCCTGGGGTAGGCCTGCCCCGCTCCACAGCACAGAGTCTGATGCAGTCTGATTCAAAGTGCTCTGTCGAAACAAGGGGTCGTGAAAAACCCCATCGACCCAGTTCCTGAGAGTGGCGACGGGCGAGTCCTGTGGTCTGTCCGGCACACCCAGGACAGGGGCTGGAGATGGTGGGTTGGTCGGCTGGCCTCTGTGCATACAAGACGAATACTCTGTTTGGTTCAAGGAAATGGCTGTCTGTGCCAGGGACCAGATTTTAGGCTTGGGCCCTGATCTTTGCTGATCTTGTGGGTAAAACAACTTGTCAGTCTCGCTGTCCGGTGCGAGTGATCTTGCACATTCTTTATGAAAGCCCTCGTGTCCTCCGAAGGTTTCTGGCAAGGACGCACCCGCAGGGCCCTCTTCGGTACGGCCACTAGAACGTCCCTGTGAGTGCGACATCACGTGGAACTGCCGCTTGACCTCGCACTCGGAACCATCCGACTCGGTGAGATCAAAATCCTCCATATCGCTTTGCGCAAGATCTGTGCTCTCTGAAAAAAAGAACACGATATGATTTAGCACTAAGACAAAATGTTGCTTTGAAAACACAGGAAAATTCAACCACACTTAACTAGAAACTAAATGTAACACAACTACCGACTGTGACATTTCAACTCAAAACGATGACTTTGGTCATGACTGGGGACACCTGTTGATCCAATATCCAATTTCAGAATACAAACCGTTTATTTCCTTCCCGGATTTCATTTTGTCCGGCTGCTGTTCCTCCTCTGCGTCGTCGCTGTCGTCATCACAGCCCTTGTCGTCCGAATTCTTGGTCCGAGGTGACCAGGTCATTTTGTTCTCCTTCTTGAGTCGCCGGCGCGCGTTGGCGAACCAGGTGGACACCTGAGTGAGGGTCATTCTCGTGATGATGGCGAGCATGATCTTCTCGCCCTTGGTGGGGTAGGGGTTTTTCTTATGCTCTTGCAGCCAGGCTTTCAGGGTGCTGGTCGTCTCCCGGGTGGCATTCTTCCTCCTTGTGGCCACATCAACAGACCCATATCTGTACAGAGGTTTGGAGACCGGTTAGAATTACGCACAAGTAGGCTGATTACGCACAGCACTGGACATAAGCAAACAGTGTGGCGCATTAAAAATAGATACACAGTAGCCTAAAAACAAACAAAAAAACAATGTTTATAAAACACTTAGAGAGCAATTTCAACACAGGCTTTATTTATTTACAGAGTATTCGAAGTGTTGAACTAACATGGCATTAATTTACTGATTAGAAAGTGAGGAAAAGTTGCCTTACTGGTACTGAGTGAACGTGTGGTCGTATGGGTAATATGCACTTTGTGCCACTCCTGGTTGTGCAGTTGTTGTTGCTTCCTTTCTATCCAATTTCCCCTGCAAGACAGCAATGTATCCCCTTTTTTCAAGGACCATTTGGAATGTTGCATGTATGCTACAATCACGAATTAATTGATGTGATTAGATGGATAGATAGATAGATAGATAGATAGATAGATAGATAGATAGATATATAGATAGATAGATAGATAGATAGATAGATAGATAGATAGATAGATAGATAGATAGATATAAATGAATATTATGCAATAAAGAGACATCCTAATATATTTATGATGAAATGCAGGCGAAACACTTAAAATTTTTACCTTGAACTCGGTTTTAATTTGCATGCCATTATTAGCCTATTTCTAGGCTATTGCGCAAAAGTGACGCCAAATAAACAGGTCTTACCAGCGAATACAGAGAAGTTGCGTCGCTTCCGTAAGAGGTGTATGTCCCGTAAGTTTGGGTCTTGGAGTATGGGCTCCCGTAAACCCCAATGGCGGTGGCCGGGTTCAAGTCGTGCCTAGCCGAGGCCAGAAGCCTGCTCTCGTACACGGGACAGTAGAGCGAGCTCTGCGGCGAGGTGGCCAGGCTGGGCTCCATCAGGGATCTGCTGTTGGCCTCGCAGTAGGTGCTAAGAGAATTGGTGGCCATCAGCAGCTACCGAAAGTGTAAAAGCAGTTGAAAAAAGCGATGAGATGCTGTTACAAATAATATTAGGAACGCAATGCAACACTTTACTGTAAGTCCATGCAGAAAAGTTTGCATTGCGTAACATCACACGCAGCAGTTCCTCGTACCCAAAAGGAATATATGTCACGCTGTGGCTACAAAAAATACCAAGGCCAACTGCAGAGTGAGTAAGATAAAGTACGCTTTTGGTTACTTCGTTAGTGAGAACTATAGGCAACCATTTATTTAAACGGGCACTGGGATGAAGACAGGGCACCAAACATCGCCTTGCCACTTCTCTGTAGATTTAAAGACACTTACCTGCGGTGCAGTTGTGTACGAGTATCCAAACTGCGAATAGGACATGGTCCAAGACAGAGGTTACAGCTCAGTCCCACGCCAAAGTCGTGCTGGTCGTCATGCGTTCATGTGTTTAAAAAAAGAAAAAAATAGAATAGTCCTTCAATGTAGTTTACGCACAAAGCTCCAAGCTCCAAGTTGTGCGTAAAAGCTCGCGTATCCACCTCAGTTGAGTAAATCGATAACAGCCACGTAATAAATCTAGTACGTGTAACATTTACACAGTTAACTCATTTCCACTTCTAAGCCACAGCTGGCTTGAATAAACATGCTGTACAGTAGAAAAAAAACCCATAACAAAACGATAGCCCAGATGCACGTTGTTTTAAACATCCATCCCAGTGACGTCACGACGTGTCTTTTAAAGCTCCAGGCGTTTCTCCAACAGTCACTTGTCAAGTCTTGTAGAAGTTAATATGCCATCATCAATGAAATAAAAAAAAACAGTTCCTGTTTTTAAACAGCAACGAGCGATTCCTTGAAGTGTTACCAACAACACCAAAAAATACATTCAAAATAAAAAAAACAAAAGCGCAAGCTTTAGAACACACTCTCAGCACCCAAAGTGACCGTGATCATTTTTCAGCGCTTTTAACAGACTCTTGATATCCTTAAAACTGAAGGACGCATACAGTACTTGCTCAGGGAGACCTCCAGATTCAGACAAGTGAGCAGCCCCCCAGGTCTCGCTGAAATTAATGAGGGTGTGTTCCGCTCTCTCTCTCTCCCCCTCTCTTTGGAACACCTGCCCGCGAGAAACGACTGGCGGATCTGACTTGAGAACATCGACAGGCGCTGTTGTGGATGATTGATGAGCACCGTGGAGCGATTAGCATAATTGCTTTTCTCTGTAGTTTAAAACACTTGTCCACGATTAAACAACATTATGAGACTGGTAATGTAAGGAGGAGGGGGGCCAAGGAAAATAAATGGTGGGGGAGGTGATGAAAACAATCATTGGACCGTTCATCTGGAGTGGGTTAGAAAGCAACTAATGTATGATGCACATATTTTAATTGTTGTCGTGAAACAATACCTAATTGTTGTATTTGTCCAGTTTTATTTTTTAGGACACTCAGCGTATGTGTCCCCATGTATCCCAACCATTGATGAGGTTTTTTTAGCTTCAAGAATAACATATGTTTGCTTTGGCATGAATTGCACATTATAACAGTCTTGATAGGCGGAGTTGTCAGAATTTATTCACTGAATCTCTGTGGTTAGACGGTTAGACGGGGTCTGTGGGGGAAAAGGCTTACCCTCTGTCTGGGACAGAACGGTGTCTAGTTGTCATCTCTCTGTCTACAGCTGAGAAAGCTAACTTTTGATGGATGTCATGGCAGTGGAAGTTTGCTGAAGTTTTAAAATAATACACCGTGACCGCTAAAAAAGACAAAAAAGAAAGAGATTTAGGGTCACAATACCGTTTGCTTTGTTGGAAATACCTGTTACCCAATGTAGTGTGTGTGTGTGTGTGTGTGTGTGTGTGTGTGTGTGTGTGTGTGTGTGTGTGTGTGTGTGTGTGTGTGTGTGTGTGTGTGTGTGTGTGTGTGTGTGTGTGTGTGTGTGAGAGGGTAGGTGAGTGGGTGGATGACGAAAGTGTTAACTTTAGCAGGGAGTGACCCAAGACATGGGAAGAGAGCAGGTACACAAATTGCTCTTGCATATCGCTAATGTTTCAAGTGTTGCAACTATGCAAATATAGAAGCCTAAAAATGCCTATAGGCCCTACCACTATACTTCCATCATGGCCATTTTATTCTATTTGCAATTTAATTGCCACATAACATAAGATGGAGAGAGATAGGGGAGGAGTGTCTGTTGTGCATAAGTCATTTATTTTTTGTTCATCTTTGCATTAATAAAAGGCATACCTTAATAGAGAGAGAAAGGGAGAGATGGAGGGATAGATGGAGAGAAGGGGGTGGAGGGTAGACAAGCAGTGAGATAGAGAGAGATTATCTGCCACTCTGTGTATGTCATCCAGTGACTCTGTTTATTTGAATGACTCAGTTATTGCACTGGCCGAGACTTTTAAAAACTCCACGCGTAAGTGTTTTAAAATAAAGTCTGATAGCTTTGGATGTGCAGGGACTCCCAGGGGGCTTTTAAATCTATATTTTGTCACAGGGCCTTCTTCTTTAAATCAATCCATTCTCACTTACAACGAGCTGAGAGCTCACTCACCTAGATAAAGACACTTAAGAGGCCAACTGACATTTCAGATCCAGAAGAAACGTGGAGCTCTCGGGTGCGTTCCAATATGTGACCTTGCGTCCTCCACTTGTGCTTGTGGCCTCGTACCAGGAAGTAATATGTCATGATGACATCACTGACAACAGCGTTATATAAATAATGGCAAAAGCTCAATTGTAAAGTCATTTTCTCATTTGCAAACAGGATGGTGAATGAAATTGTTGTGGCTAGGCTGACAGCGGGGAAATGTAATTGTTTTCTCCACGGAGGCGGGACATCAGCAAAACGTGAGGCCACAAGCACAAGTGGAGGACGCATGGTCGCATATTGGAACGCACCCCTAGACTTCCCAAATGCTAAGGCTAGCTATGGCACCGCAAACGCTAACCCCCCCATCCACTCTCTCCCTCAGCTGTGGCTAAGAGGTTTAGCGTGTCGCTCTTCACTTAATATGCATAATGGATGAAGAAGTTCCAGTGCATTTACCGAACACTTAGCTCGCTGGGTCCAGGAGGAGCTCTGCTCCACACTAAGCCTGCCCTCATTAGAGATGGAAACAAGCGACACACATTCAGCTGAAACAGAGAGAGAGGGGGCAGCGTGCTTGTGCTAGGCTCAGACACCATGTTTGCACTCTTGTTTGTCCATGGGTTTGCTACCAGTACAATCCATGTGACACCTGTTCTGCGGAGACCCGAATGACTGAACTCTTGTGCTTAGTGTGTGTGTGTGTGTGTGTGTGTGTGTGTGTGTGTGTGTGTGTGTGTGTGTGTGTGTGTGTGTGTGTGTGTGTGTGTGTGTGTCTGTGTGTGTGTGTCTGTGTGTGTGTGGTGGATGGAGTTGACTTGTGTTGCTTTTCTGCTCTGACGCGTCACTGGTGTGCTGTTATGCTTAGTGTGCTGTTTCACTCGGTGTAGGCAGCCTGTGTTGTGGCAGTGTAGTGCTTTCGGACTTGTTTAAAAAATCCAGAGAAGTTGCCGCCGCAGGATAGCAGCATCGGGCCTGTTTTTTGGGACTGGTGGAGCAAGACATGGAGGATCCTCAGAGTGGTAGTTGAACACAGACTCATAGCAAGGGAATGCTGCAGCATGTACACAAGCCACTATTGCAATACCTGCTTTCTTCAAAACCAGTGTGTCTATACGGCCTTACTGGCTTTCAGCTTTGAGCTTTACAAAGGTAAAGTAACTATCCAAATTGAGAAACTGAGAAAAATGCCTGTGGCATTGTCATACTGCCTTGGCAGACATTTTTGGAGCAACATAATCTGGCAATGTTTTCGAAATAGAAAGGAGCACAGGAGCACACAGAGGAGGTGTTATGAAGTCAACTTTCAGGATCAACTTTGGTTTTGGTTGGTCAAATATTTATGAAGTGTATCAAGTTATTTATGAAGCCCCTCTTCCTCTTTCTGGCTTTTACCATTTCTATCTTTTCCATTGAGTTGGGTTCAAGAAGCCCTGTTGCTTACCACAAAACTCTTTGATAACATGAAATGAATGGTGATTTTCTTCACAGACTTCTATCCCACTCACTATCCTCCTTTGTCTGTATTCTGCTGTCATATTTTTTGTTGTGGTATAAACAGCTTATTTCCGTCTGAAAATTGAGAGTAGCAACTTCCACCAAAGCGTCACCCTTCAGTTGTGTTGGGAAGGGTCTGATTATCGAGATTCAACAAACATACACACACACACACACACACACACACACACACACACACACACACACACACACACACACACACACACACACACACACACACACACACACACACACACACACACACACACACACACGGATAGTCTCCACTAAATGCATCTCAAATGTGTGGGAGAAAGACAAAACATGTCGCTGGCTCATCTGTCAAAGGACGACCACTTTTCTGACCCCCATATCTTTTATGCAAAAATGGTGCAGGCCCAACCATTACCCCAAAAAAAAGAAAAATGAAAAGACACTCACAGGACACACACACCATTAAAATTGAATAGTTTCTTCCCCCTCCACACCGAGTTTCAGGTGGAGAAAGGTATTTAAATGACACCACCTCCTTGTTTTGGTGGCCGTGTGATTGAAGGAAATTGTGATTGGGTTGCCGGGGTCCCCCGCCAGGCTGGGCGTGGTGTGTGAGAAGATTTACATGGGCCCCCCCACTCATTTACAACGGACGCATAGCAATGCCTTTTATGGCTCGGCCGAGGATGCCGAAACAGGAAAATAAGGCACATTTGTGTTCTCAAGGTGCATTATGAATGAATGATTGATGCGCAGAGAAGAGAAAAAAGGGATGTAGATGGAGTGGGGGTAGGGTAAGGGTTGGGGGGGGCTGGAGGATAGAAAATCAACGACTAAGATCAGAGGGATAATCATAGTCAAACAGGCTCTTCCCCTATAAATATATAAGTATGGTATTGAATATTCAGGTGAGTGAAGGGAGAGAATAATGACATTAATGCATTCTGTTCTTGTCCAAGGGTAAAAAAAAATACAGGACAATGTTTGTCCAGAATGGAATGCCTTTTTCCTTTGGTTTTAAAAGTAGGAAGAATAGCAGTAAGATGTGTAAGGTTTTTTCGTAGTTTGTACTGTAGTTGTAGTTTTTGTAGTAGTGTTATGGTAGAGTTTGTGTTTTGCAAGGAGTCACCATCAGAATGTCTCATGTCCCTTTTCCAGGTGAACATATACAGTAGATTTTTAGGTAATGAAAGAAACGGGGCAAAAATCTGTAAGGTGTTTGAGAAGTGCTGTATCTATTCATTAAATTGTATCTGATTCATTAAAAAAACAGCTGTGGTTGTCACTGCTGGAAGCAACCAACACACAGATTTTGGTAACACTTTAGAATAACTACCTATACACAGCTTTAATAAACATGTTAACACAGCAGACACAGCACAGGCATGAAACCACATAAAACGCACACAGTAAAAGTTGATTCCCACTCCAATGTGCAGTCATAGTTTGGCTCTTACTCATTTACAAATATTTGTAAATGCTTTGTTAAATGTTAATTATTATTAAATGCTAATAAAGTGTTTATAAAGCTTTTTGGGTAGTTATTCTAAAGTGTTACCCAGATTTTACTTCACATATGCACTGACTGTGTGCTTCCTACATTTGGAGTTGGTGGTTCATCATGAGAACGGTCATCAGAAAAACATTGACAACCAAATGGGAAACCAATGCCTCTTTTCCACTGCCAGTTTTCTGGTAGGCCTACAGCTCGACACTGCGCGACTCGGCTGCCAATTTTTGCTTTACAATTGAGCTGTGTCGCGCCTAAAGTGGCGGCTGAGTCACACTTTGTCGAGCTGTAGGCCTACCAGAAAACTGGCAGTGGAAAAGAGTCACAAGTGACTTTGGCACTTGCAGGTAAATTGGAGGTAGATTGTAGGATCTCCAAGGCAACAAAAAATCCCAAGGAGGCCAAAAGAGAAACACTTGATGGCTCACCAGAGCCATGAAGAAGAAATGATGAAGAGGAGGAGAAGGAGAGGAATATGGGAGTAAAGGAAAGGAGGAGGAGAGGAAACGAAAGATGTTTGAATTAGAGACAAGAAGGTCAGGTCAGATTGTATGCCTCTCTGATTAAAATGGCGGAAGGGTGCATCCAGGTGGAACTCCACTCCCAGAGGCTGGGGATGGGGATGGGGATGGGGATGGCCAAACCAGGCAGCGTAGGGGAGAGAGAGAGGCAGATTGGCAGCTACTCTGCGTGTGGTGGGATGTCTGCAGTTCCAGTAAAATTGCATTTGCAAAACTGTGACGTGGTATGCGGTCACAGACACACACATGCGCATGCACGCACGCACGCACACACGCACGCAGGCACACACGCACGCACGCAGGCAGGCACACAGACACAGACACAGACACAGACACACACACACACACACACACACACACACACACCTCTCTCTCTCTCTCTCTCTCACACACACACTCTCTCTCTCTCTCTCACACACACACACACACACACACACACACACACACACACACCTCTCTCTCTCTCTCTCTCTCTCTCTCTCTCTCATACACACTCTCTCTCTCTCTCTCACACACACACACACACACACACACACACACACACACACACACACACCCACACACACACACACACACACACACACACACACACACACACACAGATGAGGACACACACCTCTCTCTCTCTCTCTCTCTCTCTCATACACACACTCTCTCACTCTCTCTCTCTCTCACACACACACACACACACACACACACACACACACACACACACACACACACACACACACACACACACACACACACACACACACACACACACACACACACACACACACACACACACACACACATTTGGCTCACAAACACACACAAAAATGTTTTTCGATCTGAGGTAAGCCATCCAAGGCTACAGCACCAGGGAACGGAAGATGAAGATGAGCTGTGTGGGCTCCCGTAGTAAAAAAAGCCGAGAATACAATCATCCATTGTTACAGGCCGAAACAAATTGCCCGCAACGTTTGAGTGACACTTTTTCTTTGTTGGCGCCGATGAAGAGCCTCCCCTGGATTGAAAGCTTCATTTCCCTTCGATAGTCGCCGCGACGACAACCGGTGCTTGTTCAATATATGAGCACTCTTTTCACCAAGCAAATTAAATGTCATTCAGCTGAAGGTGGGTGGCTTGGTGGCTGCGAAGAGGTGGTGATGGGCTGGGGTGGGGTGGATTTGGAGCTGGGGATGGGATGGGATGGGATGGGTTTGTGTTTGTGGGGTGTCCCAGTCCCAGAGAGTTTCCCTGGGGGATGGAGGTTTGTTTGTGGCTGGGGTTGTTCCTTGGGGATAATAGTGGCCACCCACGCCATGTAGTGTGTGTGTGTGTGTGTGTGTGTTGATGGGATGATCCCTTTCATCCTTGTGTAGGGAGCAGGTATGGATTTCTTCCTTGATCTTCATCAGCCAACTGTGTCTTTTCGCCTCATGCCCCCTCTCACAGACTTTCATACACCTATGTATGTATGTATGTATGTATGTATGTATGTATGTATGTATGTATGTATGTATGTATGTATGTATGTATGTATGTATGTATGTATGTAGGCCTATGTATGTATGTAGGCCTATGTATGTATGTATGTATGTATGTAGGCCTATGTATGTATGTATGTGTGTCCCTATGTATGTATGTAGACCTGTATACGGTATGTACACATATGTGCACAGCATATTCCACTTCAAGTTCAGCTCTGGTTTAAAGTTTAGTTGTTAATTGTTTAGTTGTTAACAGTTTATTGTGTCATTGTACTCTGAAGTAATATTGAAATAAACGCATATCCAAATAAGTAATTTGTTTTATTGGAAAAACTAACTGAGGCATGGATTTATAGATAATTCATGAATAAATTAAAATTTACCATTATTCAAAGTGATATACAGAATAAAGCCCGATTCGGACGGGACTTTTATTACCTATGGACCCCCGGTAATTCGGAATAATTACAGAGAATGTCTGAGTTATTAGTCCTGTGCGAATGTGCCATGTCTGCGATTTGTGAGGTAATAATTCCGCCGCGAATTACCTACTGTAATTCTGCGAAACTCAGACGTCCTGGGGTAATTTTACATAGCCGCGCCGTCTGCACTCCCTTGTAATGTCTGTGAATTGAGTAAATAACAGACGTTTATTTATCCCGTCTGAATGCGCCCCGAAAAATCACGGAGGTCCAGGGGTAATTGCGAATTACCAGGGGTCCATAGGTAATATTTATCCCGTGCGAATCGGGCTTAAGCCAAAAATGTCCCCAAACGTCTTTGCCATTAATAATAGCTGTATGTGGCATTTCAATCAGAATATTAATGAATTAATGTTATATTAATTAACAATATGTCAATATAGATCATTATTCTGTTCACACACTTTGACATTTCAGGCCCCATTTGAATTACAGATAACCCCCTATGGTGTCCCGACCCCACGTTTGAAAACCACTGCATACACCTTCCATTGGATATGTCGATGGTTCCATTCTCCAATAAACAAAATAAATATCTATAGAAAAATAAGAGACATGTAACACATGTAACACATGGAACCAAATATAAATGTGTGAAACAGGTTGGTTAGATTTCACTGTTCTGCCCAGTTTAAACAATCGGATGGGTAAAAAAACTTTTTTCACCGTTGGCGGTTCAATACCTTTTTACCCTCTCAGGCAATATACTGTATGTCTACAATTTAAATTACGAAAAAGAACTGGAAAAATTATGGTGACCCCAAACTTTGGAAAAGTAGTGTATGTGTGTGTTTGTATGTAGGTGTATGTGGGTAGATGACGGATAGGCAGCAAAAAACATTTTTTTCACAAAACATTGTTTATGAGGGAAAAAAGTATATGTCTACGTAGTGCAGCAATTAATCTTTCAAAAAATCCAAGTGGTCACAATGTTTCTCTATTCATTGATTATTTATTTACGTTGATAAAGCAATTTGCTGAAAATATGTCCTTTGGTGTGACGTTAAGAAATAAATATATTAAAAAAACCCCTTTTTTAATTTTCCCCCAAAAGGGAATAAAAACCCCCCCAAAAAGGGGGGTTTTTTTTTGGGGGGGGCCCCCCCGGGGTTTTTAAAAAAAGGGGGGAAAAAACCCCGGGGAATTTTCCCCCCCCCCCTTTTCCCCCCTTTTTTCCCCCCAAAAAAACCCCAAAAAAAAGGGGGGCCCCCAAAAAACCCCCGGGGGGGGGGAAAAAAGGGGGGAAAATTTAAAATTTTTGGGGGGGGGCCCCCAAAATTTGGCCCCAAATTTTTTTCCCGGGTTTTTTTTAATAAAAAAATTTTTTAAAAAGGGGAAAAATTTGGAAAAAAAAAATTTTTTTCAAAAAGGGAAAATTTTTTAAAAAAACCCCCAAAAACCCCCTTTTCCCCCTTTGGGGGCCCGGGCCCCTTTTTTTTCCCCCGGGGGGTTTTTTTAAAAAATTTTTTTTTTTTAAAAAAAAATTTTTTCAAAAATTTTTGAAAAAAAAAATTTTTTTTTTTTTTTAAAAAAAAAAAAAAAAATTTTTTTTTTTTCCGGTTCCAAAACCCCTTTTTGGGGGGAAAAACCTTTTTGGTTTTTTTTTTTAAAAAAAAAAAAAAATTTTTTTTTCGGCCAAAAAAAGGGGGGTTTTTTTTTTTTTTTTTTCCCCCCCCTTTTTTTTTTTTTTTCCCCAAAAAATTTTTGAAAAAAAAAATTTTTCCGGGTGGGTTTAATTTTAAAAAAGGGGGAAAAAAAACAAAAAATTTTTTTTTTTAAAAAGCAATTTTTTTTCCCTTTTTGGGTTTTAAAAAAAAGGGAAATTTTTTTTTTTTTTATTTTTTGGGGGTTTTTTAAAAGGCCTTTTTTTAAAAAATTTTTGGGAAAAAAAAGGGGTTTTTAAAAAACCCCCAAAAAAAGGGGGCCCCTTTTTTAAAAAAAGGTTTTTTTCCTTTTAAAAACCCCCCCCCCTTTTTTTTTTTAAAAATTTGGGTTTAGCCCCCCCCCTTTTGGGGAAAAAAAAACCCCCGGGGGGGGAAAAAAAAAAACCCCGGGGGGAAAAAAAAAAAAAAAAAAAAATTTTTTAAAAAAATTTGTTTTTAAATTTTTTAAAAATTTTTGGGGGGGGTTTTTTTTTTGGGGGGTTTTGTTTAAAAAAATTTTCCCAAAAAAACTTAAAAATTTTTTTTTCCCCCAAACAAAAAAAAAACCCCCCCTTTTTTTTTAAAAATTTTTTTTAAAAAAATTTTTTAAAAGGGGAAAAAAATTTTAAGGGGGGGGGGCCCCCCCGGGTTTTTCCCAAAAAAATTTTTTTTTGGGCCCCCCCCCCTTTTTTTTCCCCCCTTTTTTTTCCCCCTTTTTAATTTTCCCCCCCCCCTTTTTTTTTTTTTTAAAAGCCCCTTTTTTTTTTTTTTTAAAAATTTTAAAAAAAAAAAATTTTTTCCCCAAAAACAAAAAAAAAAAAAAAAAAAAGGAAAAAAATATATAAAAAAAAAATTTAAATTTTTGGGAAAAAAATTTTTTTTCCCCTTTTTGTTTTTTTTTTTTTAAAATTTAAAAAAAACCCCCCCAAAAAAAAAAAAAAATTTTTGGTTTTTTTTTTTTTTTTGGGGGGAAAAAAAAAAAAAAAAATTTTTTTTTTTTTAAAAACCACCCCAAAAAAAAAAAAAAAAAAAAAATTTTTTTAAAATTTTTTTTGGGGGCCCCCAAAAAAAACAAAAAATTTTTTTTGGGAAAAAAAATTTTTTTTTAAAAAAAAGGGAGAAAAAAAAAACCCCCTTGCCATTGGCTTTTTTAAATTTTTTAAAAAAATTTTTTTAAAGGGGGCCCAAAAAATTAAAAAAAAAAAAAAAAATTTTAAAAAAAATTTTTTTTTAAAAATTTTAAATTTTTTTTAAAAAAAAAAAAAAAAAGGCCCCAAAAAAAAAAACCCAAAAAAAGGGGGGTTTTTTGGACAAATGACTGAGCTTTGATTAAATTTTTTTAAAAAATTTTTTTAAAAAGGGGGAACCAGGCTTGCCTCAAACCCCCCCCCCCTTTTTTTAAAAAATTTTTTTTTTAAATTTTTAAAATTTCTTTTTAAAAAAAAAAAAAATTTTAAAAATTTTTTTTTTTTAAAAAAAAATTTTAAATTTGGGGGGCAAAAATTTAAAAAATTTTAACCCCTGGGTTTTTAAAAAGGGGAAAAAAAAGGGGGTTTAAATTTTTAAGTTTTTAAAAAATTTTTTAAAAATTTTTGGGATTTTTTTTTTTGTTTTTTTTTAAGGTTTTTCCGGGAAAAAATTTTAAAAAAAAAAAATTTTTCCAAAACCCCCCCTTTTTTTTTTTTTTTTTTTTTTGGGGGTTTTTTTTTTTTTTTTTTTTTTTTTTTTCTTTGTTTTTTTTTGGGGAAAATTTTTTTTTTTTTTTTCCCAAAAAAGGGGGGGGGTTTTTTTGGGTTTTTTTGTTTTTTGGGGGGGCCCTTTTTTTTTTTTTTCCCCTTTTTTCCCCCCTTTTTTTTTTTTTTTTTTTCCCCCCAAAAAAAAAAAAGGGGGGGGGGGGGGGGGGGGGTTTTTTTTCCCCCTTTAACCCCCCCTTTTTTTTTTTCCCTTTTTTTTTCTTTTTTTTTTTTCCCCCCCCCTTTTTTTTGGGGGCCGGGGCCCTTTTCCCCCCCCCAAAAAAGGGGGGGGGGTTTTGGGGGGGGGGGGCCTTTTTTAAAAAAAAAAGGGGGGGGGGGGGTGGGGAAGGGTTTAAAAGGGGGGGGGGGGAAAAAATTTTTTTTCGGGGGTTTTTTTTTTTTTGGGGGGGGGGGGGTTTTTTAAAAAAAGGGGGGGGGGTTTTTTTGGGGGGGGGGTTTTTTAATTTAAAGGGGGGAAGGGAAAAATTTTTGTAAACCCCTTTCCCTTTAATTTTTGGGGGGGGGGGTTTGGGCCTTTTTTTTTTTTTTTTTTTAAAAGTTTGTTGGGGGTTTTTTTTTTTTTAAAAATTTTTTTTTTAAAAAAAAAAAAATTTTTTTTTAAAAAAAAAAAAAAACCAAAAAAAATTTTTTGGGGGGGGGGGGGATGGTGTTTTTTTTTTTTTTTTTCCCCCCCCCCTTTAAATTTAAACCCCCCCCTTTTCCCCCCCCCCCCCCAAAAAAAAATTTTTTTTTTTTAAAAAAAAAAAAAAACCCCCGGGGGGGGGGGGTTTAAAAAAATTTTTTAAAAAAAGGGGGGGTTCCCCCCCCCCCCCAAAAAAAAATTTTTCCCCCCCGGGCCCCCCCCCCCCCCCTTTTCCCCCCCCCACAAACCCCCCCCAAACCCTTTTTCCCCCCTTTTTTTTCCCCCCCCCCCCCCCCCCCCCCCCCCCCCTCTCTTTTTTTTAACCCCCAAAAAACCCCCACACACACACACACACACACACACACACCCCCCACACAACCCCCACACCCCCCACACACAAAAAACCCAAAAACACCAAAAAAAACCAAAAAAACCCAAAAAAAAATTTTTTTTTTCCCCTTTTAAATTTTTTTTTTTCCCCCCCCCCAAAAACCCCCCCCCTTTTTTTTTCCCCCCCCCCCAAAAACCCCCCCCAAAATTTTTTTTTTTTAAAAAATTAAAAAAAAGGGGGGGGGGGGGGGGGTGGGGGGGGGGGGGGGGTTTTTTTTTTCCCCCCCAAAAAAAAAAAAAAAACCCCCCCCCCCTTTTTAAAAAACCCCCCCCCCCCCCCCCCCCCTTTTTCTTTCTTTTTTTTTTTTTTTGGGGGGAAAAAGGGGAAAAAAAGGGGGGAAGGGAAAATTTTTAATTGGGGTTTTTTTTTTCCCCCCAAAAAAAAAAAAGGGGGGGGGGGGTGGGGGGGGGAAAAAAAAGGGGAAAGGGGAAAAAAGTTTCCAAAAGGGGTTTTTTTGGGGGGGGGTTTTTGGGGGGGGGGGAAAGGGGGGGGGGAAAGGGGGGAAAAATTTTTTTCCCCCCAAGGGGGGGGGTTTTTTTTTCCCCCCTTTTTTTTTGGGGGGGGGGTGGGGTTTTTTTTTTGGGGTTTTTAAAAAAAAAAAAAATTTTTTTGGGGGGGGGGGGGGAAAAAAGGGGGTTTTTTAAAAAGGGGGGGGAAAAAGGGGGGAAAAAAAAAAAAAAAGGGGAAAAAATTTCCTTTTTTTTTGGGGGCAAAAAAAAATTTTTTGGGGGAAAAGGTTTTTTTTCCCCCCCCCCTTTTTTTTCCCCCCCCCCCCCCCCCCCCAAAACCCCTTTTAAAAAACCCCCCCTTTTTTTAAAAAAATTTTAAAAAAAAAAAAAATGTAAAAAAAAAAAAACCCCCCCCCCGGGCCCCCTTTTTTGGGCCCTTTTTTTTGGGCCCCCCCCCGGGTTTTTTAAAAAAAAAGAAAAGGGGTTTTTTTTTTTGGGGGGAAAGGGGGGGGCCCCCCCTTTTTCCCCCCGGGGAAAAAAAAAAACCCCTTTTAAAAAAAACCCCCCTTTTTTAAAAAAAAACCAAAAAACCCCCCCCCCCCCCCAAAAAAACCCCCCAAAAAAAACCCCCCCCCCCCCAAAACCCCCCCCCAAAAAAACCCCAAAACCCCCAAAAACCCCCCCCCCCAAAAAAAAAAAGGGGGGCCCCCCCCCCAAAAAAAAAAAAAACCCCCCCCCCCCAAAAAAAAAAAAAAAAACCAAAAAATTTTTCCCCCCTTTTAAAAAAAAACCCCCCACTTCCCCCCAAAAAAAAAAAAAAAAACCCAAAAAAAAAAAACCCCCCCCTTTTGTTCCCCCAAAAACCCCAAAAAAAAAAAAAACCCCCAAAAAAAACCCCCCAAAAAAAAAAAAAAAAAAAAACCCCCAAAAAAATTTAAAAAAAAAACCCCCCCAAAAAAAACCCCCCCCCCCCCCCCAAAAAAACCCCCCCCCCCCAAAAAAAAAAAAAAAAACCCAAAAAAAAAAAACCCTAAAAAAAAAGGGGCCCCCCCCCCCCCAAACCCCCCCCTTTTTTTTTAAAAAAAAAAACCCCCCCCCCCCCCGCAAAAACCCCCCCAAACCCCCCCCGGGGGCCCCCCCCCCCCAAACCCCCCCCCCCGGTTTTTTTTTTCCCCCTTTCCCCCCCAAAAAAAAACCCCCCCCCCTTTTGGTTTTTTCCCCCCAAAAAAAAGGGAAAAAAAGTTGGGCCCCCTTTTTTGGGGGGGTTTTTTTTAAAAAAAACCTTTTTGGGGGTTTTTGGGGGATTTTTTTTTGGGGGGGGTTTTTTTTTTGGGGGGGGGGGGGGCCCCCCCCCAACCCCCTTTTTCCCCCCCCCCCCCCCCCCCCCCCCCCTCCCCCCCCCCCTCCTTTTTTTGGGGGGGGGGGGGGGGGTTTTTTTTGGGGCCCCCCCCCCCCGCCCCCTAAAAAGGGGGAAAACCCCCCCAAAAGGGGGGCCCCCCCCCCCCGGGGGGGGGCCCCCCGGGGGGGAAGGGGAAAAAAAAAATTTTTTTTTTTTTAATGGGGAGGGAAAAACCAAAAACCCCCAAAAAGGGGGGGGGCCCCCCCCCCCAAAAAAATTTTTTTTTTTAAAAAAAAAAAAAAAAAAATTTTTTGGGGGGCCCTTTTTGGGGGGGGGTTTTTTTTTAAAAACAAGGGGGAAAAAGGGAAAAAAAAAAGGGTTTTAAAAAAAAAAAAAAAATTTTCCCAAAAAAAAAAAAAGGGGGGGCCCCCCATTTTAAAAAATTTTTTATTTCCAAAAATTTTTTTCAAAAAATTTTAAAAATAAAATTTTTTGGGGGTTTTTTTAAAAAAAAAAAAAAAATTTTTTTTTTTTTAAAAAAAAAATTTTTTTTTTTGGGGGAAAAATTTTTTTGGTTGTTTTTTAAAAAAAAAAAAAAATTTTTTTTTTTTCCCCCTTTAAAAAAAAAAAAAAACAAAAAAATTTTTCCCGGGGTTTTTGGGGTTAAAAAATTTTTTTTTTAAAAAACCCCCCCTTTTTTTTAAAAAAATTTTTTTTCCCCCTCCCCCTTTTGGGGGGGTTTTTTGGGGGAAAAAAAAAATTAAATTTTAAAACCCCGGAAAAAAACCCCCCAAAATCTTGGGGTTCCCCCCTTTTTTTTTAAAAATTTTTTTTTTTCCCCCCCCGGGGGGGGGGGGGGTTTTTTTAAAAATTTTTTTTAAAAAGGGGGGCCCCCCCAAAAAGGGGGTTTTTTTAATTTAAAGGGGGAAAAATTTTTTCCAAAAATTTTTAAAAAAATTTGCCCCCCCGCCCCCCCCAAAAAGGGGGGCCCCCCCCCCCCGGAAAAGGGGGGGCCCCCCCCGGGGGGGGTTTTCCCCGGGGGGGGGAAACCCCCCCAAGGTTTTGGGGAAAAAACCCCCTTAAAAAACCCCAAAAAAATTTTTCCCCAAAAAAATTTTTTTAAAAAAATTTTTTTTAAATTTTTTCCGTTAAAAGGGGGGGGGGGTTAAAAGGGGGGCCCCTTTTTTTTTCCCCCTTTTTTTTTTAAAAAAAAAAAAAAAAAAAAAAAAAAAAAAAAAAATTTTTGGGGGGAAAAAAAAATTTTTTAAAAAAAAAATTTTTTAAAAAGGGGGAAAAAAAAGGAAGGGGGAAAAACCAAAAACCCAAAATTCCAAAAATTTTTTAAAACCCCCCAAAAAGGGGGGGAAAAAAAAATTTTTAAAAAAAAAAAAAAGGGTTTTAAAAAAAAAAAAAAAAGGGGGGAAAAAATTAAAAAAAGGGGGGGGGGGGGGTTTTTTTTGGGAAAAAGGGGGAAAAAATTAAAAAAATTTTTTTTTTTTTTTTTTGGGGGGGGGGGAAAAAAAGGGGGGAAAAAAAAAAAGGGGGGGGCCCCCCCGGGGGGGGGGGGGGGGGGTTGGGGGGGGGGGGAGGGGTTTGGGGGGGGAGGGGGTTTTTTTTTTTGGGAATTTTTTTTGGGGGGGTTTTTAAAACCCCCCCCCCCCCGGGCGGGTTTTTTTCCCCATTTTCCCCCCCAATTTCCCCCAAAAAAAATTTTTTTCCCCCCCCCCCCCCCCCGGCCCCCCCTTTTTCCCCCCCGGGAAAACCCCCCCAAAAAATTCCCCGTTTTTTCCCCCCAAAAGGGGGAAAAAAAGGACCCCCCCGGGGGGGGGGCCCAAAAAAAGGGGGGGGGGGAAAAAAACCCCCCCCAAAAAAAAAAAAACCCCCGGAGAGAGAGAGAGAGAGAGAGAGAGAGAGAGAAAGAGAAAGAGAGAGAAATAGAGAGAGAAATAGAGAGATGGAAACAGAGAAAGAGGTGGAGAGTAGGGAGTAGGGGTGGGTATTGGCAAAGGGTTCACGATTCGATGCGCATCACGATACACATGCCACGATGCGATTCTATCACGATGCATTGCGATTCATGTACTACTGTGATGCATTGCGATATTTACTACAGTAAATGTGTAAAATACAGCTTATTTGTCAGTTGCTGTGTAGCTTTCTTAAGTCAGTTCATTCTATTTAAGCATTCTATCATCTGGGAGAGAGCTTACATCACAACAGAAATATTACCTATTCTCTACTGAACAAAATAACCCGTGGCAAATCGAATTTTATTGTTATCAAATAATCAATTGTCATGAATCCATGCAGTATATTGAGAAAATAAGTATCACGATACCTCGTCATGAATCGATGCATTGTATCGTGAGAGTAAGTATCGCGATGCATCGAAATGACGATTATTTTGCACACCCCTAGTAGGGAGAGAGTACAGAGAGTTGGGCGAGGTCTTTAAAGTATGTATTTCCTGATCCCGTGGAGAGGAGCCGTATTCCTCCTCATTGCTTCCACTTCATTACTCCCTGAGCTGGGCTGCATTATTCAGAGCCATTCAGCAGCGCCGCCCTCCACTGGGACCAATGCAATGCTGCCATGCCCACACGCAGGCGCACACGCATGCAGGCACGCACGCAGATGCACGCACGTACGCAGATGCACGCACGCACGCAAACAGACACATACACATACTGTACATGTATCCATGCCCACACGCAGGCGTACACACAGGCACTCAGGCAGGCACTCACGCACGCACGAAGGCATGCACTCACGCACTCAAGCACCCACAGACGCACGAACGGACCCACGCACGGACGCACGCACGCACGCACGCGCGCAGGCGCACACAGACGCAGACACATGCACGCACGCACGCAGATGCATGCACGTATGTATGGACACATGCATGCATGTACAAACGTACGTACATAATGCCCACACGCAGGCGCACATGCAGGCACGCACGCACGCACGCATGCACGCAGACGCATGCACGCAGACGCATGCACGTATGCATGCACACATGCATGCATGTACAAACGTACGTACTGTATGTGCGCACACACGCACCCACATGCTTTAGACTCTTTTGATGATACTATAGAGAGACTATATTTTCCTTCTTCTTCATCATCTTCATCATCAATCATCATCATCATCATCTTCTTCTTCTTCTTAATCTTCTTCTTCATCATCTTCTTCTTCATCATCATCATCTTTTTTTTCTTCTTCTTCTTCTTCATCATCATTATCATCTTCTTTTTCTTCTTCTTCTTCTTCTTCTTGACTTCCTCTATCTGCCCACAACATTCTGTTTCCTGTCTCCCTTTCCTCATCTCTCCTGTCTTCTCTTTCTCACTTCTTTCTCTGTTTCTTCATCCCCCCTGTCCCTCTGTCTCTCCCTACCTATGTCTTCCTCTCTTCTCTTCTTATCCTCTTCCTCTCTGTCTTCCTCTCACCTCCTCTGTTCTCTATCTCTCATTCTCTTTTCTGGCCCACTGTCCACTGTATCAATCCATCATGTACCCTCCACCCCTTTTCGTTTTCACTGTTCCTCAGTGTATTCCTTCTCTTTCTTTTAATCCGTCCCTCTTTTTTTCCTGTCATGTCTTCCAAGGGCCTCCATTACAACGGAAGACACTGGCAAAGATGAGATGTGTGATGGTGCCGCAAGCCATGCAACGAGCTGATGCTCTGGTACCCAGATGTGTCTCTACATCTATACCCAAATATCAGCCATTAGATTCCGTAGGGATGACACGGATCTTTAAAGCAACTCCATCGTCTTTTCAACTTAACATGGTGAAAGTATTCTTATGAACGTGCTGTCCTCCAACAGTATAACACCACTAAGCAAGTTCAGCGGTGGAGATTATGTGTCTATTTTTATTTACGAGACAGTTCTGCCTTGGGTGGTCAAATATGAAATCTACAAGGTGCTGCTTTAAAGGGGCACTGTGTCATATTTTAGTATTTTATTTCCAGAATTCCTGCTGCCCATTCACAAATGTTACCTTATTCTCAAATACTTACCACCACCATCAAATTTTAAATACTCATTATGAAAATTACACTTTTCATACATGAACAGGTGGATCTTCTCCATGCCCGCCATTTGAATTTTTTGCTGCAAAACTTACCGTACTTTGGTCATAGTACTAGTAAATCTATTATTGTTTAGTAAAAATTCATATAAGGTTCAATTTTTTGCAATAGGCAGCACCGTTTCAATGAGCAGCATAGTTGCTCTACCTACTCTGGCCACCGTCCTACACAGCGCACCTTTAAGGCCTGACGCAAGGAGCTTTGGTCTAATGTTTAGGGAGTTGGAGAGACTGTTAACCTTTAAGGGTGTGGGTTTTTGAAAAGAATGCGTTCTAATGTAAGATTCTAAAATTCCAAATTGTATTGAATGGCGTCCAGAATTCTATAGAACTTTCACTGTCCGAACATTCCCGTCACACCGGTGTGACAGTACACTCTTCAAGGTTAATGTGTAGGAATAACATGGGTGGTCCCCTGTTCCCTCCTCCATGGCTGAAGTGGCACTGGACAAGGCATCTTAACCCACATTGCTCCAGAGATGTGCCTCGCAAAAAAAAGTTTAGGATAAGGATAAGTTTAGGATGGGGCAGCCGTGGCCTAGTGGCTAGAAAGTTGGTCTTTCAATCTAGGGGTTACCGGTTCAAATCTCCCTTGACCTCTCCTTACATCTCCATCCACCATGGCTGAAGGTGCCCTTGAGCAAGGCAACTAACCCCACATTGCTCCAGGGACTGTAACCAAAACCCTGAAAAATAACAGTTGTAAGTCACTTTGAATAAATGAGAGTCTCAGCTAAGTGCAATGCAATGTAATGTAATGTAATAAAAACGTCTATAAGTGGCACTGGATGAAAACATGTAATGTGACCTAGAATAATAGCATCCATTAACCCCTTGGTGCAGAGCCTATGTTATAACCTTACTGTCACCAAAATTGTAATGCTATATCTTAATCTGTTACATAAGGCTCTCTGTACTGTCATAGCAATGTTGCTATGATGTAGTTGAGTATTTTCAGCAAGTAGTTAATTGGCCCGCCGGCGACCCCATCTGCTTTAACCCATTGATACCTAAAGCACCTGCAAAAAACGCCTGCTGAATGCCAAGCTCTTGTTAGGAAAGTATAACCTAAATATCTTAGCCTCTGATGCACATAAAAACATGAAATAAGTTGCATTTAAACCCTAAGACACCTCATCGTGCATTAGAATGTGTTCATTCAGCAGTAACATACCCACATTTTTTATTAAAAAAGCGAAAATGTCAAGAGTCTAAATGCAGCGTATATGTATATCCAGGCACCAAAGGCAAAACAACATATACGAGTCATCTGGCTAAAATGGGTTGTTGCACTAGTGGTATGACCTGACTCATCATACGAATGTAGGCTACGTAGCCTATTTCTGCCTTTGCTCCACACTTGCAGAACATATGGGAAGGCTGTATTGGAGACGTGTTTCAAGATGCACTGCCTTATCCATTTGGGAGAGGAGGACAAAAGAAAAACATCCTTGTCACCAATAAAATGCCATCAAAAGCATTCTCGGTTCATCTTTCAAAGAATGAAAATGTAATAGTTTCGTCAACACAGTTGTAATCGGTGTGAGCAGCCATCGTGGTCTGAAACAAAACAGTCGTTTCTCCGCTACAGTTCACATCATTGAAAATGTGTGCACGGTAATTCTGGTTGGGCCGCTTAATTTTTGGCTACGTTGAAGTGCCTCCCATCGGCCTACATGCCAGATGTATGTGTGAAGCAAGGTGGAACTACAGTAATATGGCCTTCCTTTATTGAGGAATAAGTGAAAGTGAAAATTAGATATAAAATGTGAAGAAGTTTGTTTACCTTCTTTAAACTCTGAACACCATGGTATGCTAAAAAGGCATAGAGAAAGTGTGAGAGAGATGCATGTGGCGCGGAGACAGACTCTGACAGAGAAACCATAAAGGAATGGAAGCGAGCGAGAGAGAGAGCGAGAGAGAGAGTCTTGCTTTGTGCTCTTACTGTAAGCTACAGCGACAGTGTGAGGTTGTGGCCGAGGTGGGGCCCTGTGTTTG
>NC_085876.1:25159980-25162480 GCF_034702125.1 Engraulis encrasicolus | reverse complement strand
CACCAGGGCCCCGTGTATATTAGGGGCCCGCACACAGTCCAATTTACAGTATGTAGATACATGGCTGGGGGTTCCATTGCAGCCGATTGTACATAGGGCCCACAATTTGCTGCTAGTGCAAGGATGACCCATATTATGGATGTTATTGCCCCCGAAAAAATCAAAACAGTGGGACATAAAAAAGCCCCTTGGAGAATGAATCCCACAGTTATATTGCTAAAGCAAGAATGCAGGAGGGCTGAAAGACAGTGGCGTAAATCCAAACTTGAAGTCCACTACCAAATCTATAAACACACACTCTCGAAATACAACCAAGAAATTTCTAAAGCTAGACAATCTTTTTTCTCTGACATAATTAACAGAAATATTAATAATGCACGCGTCCTGTTTGGCACTGTGGAAAAGCTAGCAAGGCCCCCAAATCAAATGCCCTCTGAGTTCCTCTCAGTCAGCAAATGCAATGAGTTTGCATCCTTTTTCAAAGGTAAGATTGAAAAAATACGTACAAACATACTCACACATGTGCAACCGACCCAAGATTCGGACCAACTTGCTACGGTGAAGTTAAATCCTAACCTCATGAGAAATTTTAATTTAGTTGATGTGGACATTCTTAATAGAACGGTACAAAGTCTTAGCTCCTCTACATCTGACTTAGATATTCTACCAACAGCCTTCTTCAAATCCATCTTACACCTAATATCACCAGATGTACTTCAGATCATCAACACCTCACTACAAACAGGCATATTCCCAGGCTGTCTGAAAGAAGCAGTTGTGAAACCCTTACTGAAAAAGAACAACCTGGATGCACTGGTACTAAACAACTATAGGCCCATATCCAATCTGCCATTCATGGGTAAAATAATAGAGAAAATTGTTTTTAACCAATTAACTGCCTTTTTAATGTCTAATAGCTATTTTGATAAATTTCAATCTGGTTTCCGTGCCTACCACAGCACTGAAACAGCTCTTATCAAAGTTATGAATGACATAAGATTGAATTCTGATGCTGGCAAATCATCCGTCTTGGTACTACTTGATTTAAGTGCTGCTTTCGACACAGTTAATCATTCTATACTACTACATAGACTGGAACACTGGGTTGGCTTTACGGGCATAGTGATCGACTGGTTAAAATCGTACTTACAACAAAGACGTTTTTTTGTCGCCATTGGAAGACATACTTCATCACCAATGTCTCTGGATTGTGGGGTCCCCCAGGGCTCCATTCTGGGACCACTACTGTTCAATCTGTATATGTTGCCACTGGGACACATTATCGAGAATAACTCCATAAATTACCATAGCTATGCGGATGATACCCAGCTCTACTTATCTATGTCCCCCAATGACTACACCCCCCTTGAATCACTCTATCATTGCATGGACCAAATTAACAAATGGATGTCTCACAATTTCCTCCAGCTGAACACAGAAAAAACTGAAGTAATTATATTTGGGAAAAGAGAGGAGAGACAAAAGATTGCTACTATCCTTGAAACGAAGGGACTGAAACCAAGGGAAACAGTTAAAAATCTTGGGGTCCTCATTGACAGTGACCTAAATTTCATCAGTCACATGAAAGCTATTACTAAGTCTGCATTTTATCACATAAAAAACGTCTCTAAATTTAGGGGCCTGATGTCTAAACATGATCTGGAGAAGCTAATACATGCCATCATTTCTAGTGAAGTCGATTACTGTAACAGTCTGTTTACTGGCCTCCCAAATAAGACCATTAAACAGCTTCAACTGGTACAAAATGCAGCTGCAAGGGCTCTTACAAAGACAAGGAAGTTTGACCACATTACTCCAATTTTAAGATCGCTGCATTGGCTCCCAGTAAGCTACAGAATTGATTTTAAGGCAATGCTACTTGTGTTTAAATCATTAAATGGAATGGGCCCCACATATCTACTGGATATGTTTCAGCTGTATGCACCGACCAGGTCACTAAGGTCAACGGAGAAGAATTTGCTGGTGATTCCAAAAGTCAAAACAAAGTGTGGAGAGGCAGCCTTTAGCTTCTATGCTTCAAAGCTTTGGAACCAGCTTCCAGATGACGTAAAAAATGCACCCACTATTGATAGCTTTAAATCTAGACTCAAGACAAAGCTGTTCTCAGATGCTTTCTTAAATTATTGATGTTTTTCAAGGTTTTATGTTTATTTATGTTTTATTTTATTATTATTTTTACCTTATGTTTTATCTTAATGTTTTAAATGTTTTTTTGACTCTAATTAATTTCCCTGTTTTCCTTTCATTTACATTTGTTAACTTTGTGAAGCACATTGAGTTGCACCTGTGTATGAAATGCGCTATATAAATAAACTTGCCTTGCCTTGCCTTGCCTTACGCCCCTGAGCAAGGCTCCTAACCTCACATTGCTCCAGGGACTGGAAAGTAAAAGTCGCTTTGGATAAAAGCGAAGTGTACTGTAATGTAGTGTACTGTAATGTAATGTAATGTAGTGTAATGTTAAAACAGTTCAACTCTT
>NC_085876.1:25152480-25154980 GCF_034702125.1 Engraulis encrasicolus | reverse complement strand
GAGAAACCAAGAGAGTGAGAGAATAAGCAGAAGAGGAAGAGATAGAACGAGAGAGCAAATGAGAGAAAAGGAGAGAGAGAGAAAGAGGAGAGCAATAGTAGGAGAGAGAGAGAAAGCAAGAGAGAGAGATAAAGAGAGAAAGAGAGAAAGAGAATGAGAGAGAGAGAATGAGAGAACAAGACAATGAGAAAGAGGGAAGGGAGAGAGGGAACAGGGGCAGAGAAAAAGTGAGAGACAGAGTAAGAGAAACCAAGCGAGTGAGAGAAAAAGCAGAAGAGGAAGAGAACGAGAAAGAAAATGAGACAAAAGGAGAGAGAGAGAGAGAGAGAGAGAGAGAGAGAGAGAGAGAGAGAGAGAGAGAGAGAGAGAGAAGAGAGAGAAAGAGAAAGAGAAAGAAAGCGAGACAGAGGCAAATTTGATGCTAACTACTCATCAGTGCCTGGTAAGTGACCTGACGTTTGGAAGTAGGTCTGCACTGGCGCACCATCATTACTACTTAATGTTGAAACAATTCATTTTCTGCATGGCGAAGAGAGAAAAAAAAAATCCATATGGTCTGAGGAAGGGGGGTTGAGAGCCAGCAGCCGTCCCTGTCAGAGCCACATGCATTATTCATTCTTGTAGGATAACAGGCCTCACCTTTCGCATTACAGGGCCTTATTAAAATTAAATTAATACAATTTACACTTCATATTATAATAATGAACTGAGGATATGAGAGAGATGTCTGGTATGTGCATACTGGTACAATGGGAAACATTCTAGTGTATTTGCATTCTCGACAACGGTGCATTTCCTTGTTTACATGTTTGTTTTTAAAAATATCTTCATTAATGCAAGATCTCTGAATCATGTAGGCCCTACGTGTTTTTACAATCAAGCACCTCTGCATGGGAGTGAATGTGATATTACGATGCTGCCTTCCCATGCTATAAGATGATACTTTCCACTTTAAAGGTGGAGATGAAGACGGTGTTGCTGTGTGTTCAAGTGCTTTTGTTTTCATATGAAATGGAGTTTATCCTGACCTTTTACACATTATTGTCAAAACAAAGGTAGGGCCCAAGTTGCTGTTAGTGTGAATGAAACTGTCAATCATACGCTATACATTTTGCGATTAATGATTGGTGGGATTTATTTAGCATTGTAGAATGCAATGATAGTCTACCATCCATGTCGTCATTCACCATAGTATGTGAAAGAAGCGTTAGTCTAGAGTGGAGAAGAGCTTGTCTCTAAACTGTCTCCTGGTGCATCTAATCTCTTCACTATGGGCATTGGTAAAGGAATAATTGCAAACAGGTTATTCAATTTTTATTTTTTACTCTTGGGTTTTGCTACGCATTCCTATCCATTGTACCAGTCGAAAAATCTGGGTAGGGTCCGGATACCTTACTGTCAGATTCTGTTTCAGTCTCTCTAAGGAAGATGGAAATTAAACCCTGTCACCCCAAAACCCCAGAATGTTCCCACTATGACATTATGGCTAAGCAGTGGGCTCTCCATCGCCCCCTGGTCTAGTACCTCAAAAGAGCAACACAGCAGGAGACACCCCACCTCTCTCTCTCTCTCTCTCTCTCTCTCTCTCTCTCTCTCTCTCTCTCTCTCTCTCTCTCTCTCTCTCTCTCTCTCTCTCTCTCTCTCTCTCTCTCTCACACACACACACTCTCACACACACACACACACACACACACACACACACACACACCACGGCACTTCCATCGAGGTGAAGATGGATGAGTCACCAAAGCAAATAAACAAATGAACGGGTGGGGGAAAGCAAACACCACACACACACACACACACACACACACACACACACACACACACGCACACACACACACACACACACAGACACACGCACACTTACACACACACTTACACCCACACACAGTCACACAGACACAGACACGCACACACACACACACACACACACACACACACACACACACACATACACACACACAGGATACAGACTGATAGCGAGATATATAAATAAACTACTCCTTAGAAGAAAGGGGGGAACAGGGAGGGGGAAAAAAAACCTTCAGCATCTTTAGCCTAAGGGGAACCGAATAGCCTAAACGGGTCCCTGGCCATATTAAAGCTGTCACTGTAGATCTATACTGAGAGGGATGATGAATGCCCGGGCAAACCGCATGGGGCAGACTGCAAACACACAGCAGCACACAGCAGTCATCTGAGCAGGGGTTGGGGAAATAACAAGCCACACATTTAGCTAATTGTAGCATCCCTCCGCTCCGCGACGTGTTGCTCTGAGAACCATTATGAGGTCATAAATCAACACTACCAGCTTCCTCTTTTTTTTCTTTCTGTTCTCTATCTCTCTCTCTCTCTCTCTCTCTCTCTCTCTCTCTCTCTCTCTCTCTCTCTCTCTCTCTCTCTCTCTCTCTCTCTCTCTCTCTCTCTCTCTCTCTCTCTCTCTCTCTCTCTCTCTCTCTCTCTCTCTTTCACTCTCTCTCCCTGTCTCTACCCCTTT
>NC_085876.1:25139980-25144980 GCF_034702125.1 Engraulis encrasicolus | reverse complement strand
TGCGTCCGTCCGTTCGTCCGTGCGTGTGTGCGTGTGTGTGTGTGTTCAGATAAGCCGCCATCTCCATGTGAGAGACTAACTGTATAATTATGCTCCTGGCATCGGGATTGTTTTTCAGGGTGACAGAAACAAACAGGGAACAGCCAAGCTGGAGTGAACCCTGTCCTCTGAATAAATGACGCCCATTAAAAATGAAAATGTGTGTGTATGAGAATGAGAGAGAGAGAGGTAGGGAGAGAGAGAGAGAGAGAGAGAGAGAGAGAGAGAGAGAGAGAGAGAGAAAGAAAGAAAGAGGAAGAGTTATCATGTCTTTATAGACTGTGTGTGTGTGTGTGTGTGTGTGTGTGTGTGTGTGTGTGTGTGTGCGCGTGCATGCGTGTGTGTGTGTGTGTGTGTGTGTGTGTGTGTGTGTGTGTGCTCGTGCAGCATGTGTGTGTGTTTTATGTACGTATATGCGTGTGTATTTTTGCATGCGAGAGTGTGCATTTGTGTGTGTGTGTGTGTGTATCCGTGAGTGTGCACGGCGACAGACAGCGAGTGAGTGAGCGAGGGTTTGAAGGTCTTTGTCGTGTGTTTGATAGATGCGCGGGTGATGGGTCCTGGCGCGGGATCATATTTCATGTAAATGATGATGGTAAATGATGATCCAAAAACTATGAGCAGGTGTTACCCTGCGCCATTGCCAACTTTGGCTCCCTCCCAAAATAACAGTTTTGACTAATTAATTACCCTTGCGCTCTGCTGCTGCTACTGCTGCTCTCCCTTCCCTCCCTTTCTCTCTTCATCTCTTCATCTTCTTCATCTCTCTCTCTCTCTCGCTCTCTCTCGCTCTCTCTCTCTCTCTCTCGCTCTCACCATTTCCGTCTGTGAATATGTGTGGAGTTGTGTTATGTACAGTATGTGTATGTGTGTGCTTGCATTAGAAAAACACTGATTAACCTTTACCGTCTCACCTCAAATGTCTGCCTTAAAATATTCATTTTGAAAATATTTGTGCGAAGGATGGTGCTGCTGCGTTTTTATTGTGTGCCTCTAAATGTAGGGGTATTTCCCTGTGCAAACCACTGTTGATATTCATTTGCTGTGTATCTGTTCTTATTTCCATCATAATTGAAATGAATTGATGTGTGTAGGCTATGCAATTGTGCTCTATCTGTAACTGCACGTTGTGGCTCTGCACATGTATGTGCTGTTGTGCTTTGAAGAGTCTTGTTAGTGCTAGTGGACCTAATGCAACGTGGCATGTGTGTGTGTTTGTGATTGCAGGCGAGGCAAAATAATGGGATAAATGAGCAGTAGTTGACATTTCCTTCTTCTGCTGATAGAGGGCAGCATTGAGTCACAAGCTGTATATAACTGCTCCCATAAAACTCCAAAAACAAACACCTTTATAAAGGCAGATTAATAGGAAGCCTTAACCGCTCACATTTACATTCATAAATAAACAGGAGAAAATACTTTGGCGATATCTGAATTTTTAAACTATCCATTGCACCTGGATTTCACATGGATGTAATCCATATGTTCTGCGTTTTGGTGTAGCAGAAGGTCAACATTTTTTATTGCTCTATCTCCTGCTGCGAACACCATATGACGTAGCCCCAGTTTTTAATTAAGCCCTCGCCTTTTAAAACATCCACACTCTTAATTGTTAATTAATTTGAAGCACTGTCGGCTAAAAACATTTGTCATATTTGACTTTATAATGATTGAGTCAATTATCATCCCCATTCCGGCGCCACATTGTGTGTCACAAATATATTACTGCAAGCCACTCCACCCCCCCAACCACCCCCCTGCTTTTTTAGTAAGTTAGTCTTTAATGAATGGTAAATAAACTGTATAAACCATTCATGATATAGTCATACATCAACGGGTGGTGAAACTGTCCCCTCCATTACCCCCACGGTGCCGGTGAATATTTATTGCATCTGGCCATAATTTCAGTCTCTGTTTCTAGTCATAAATAAATATCACTGTGACATTGATATTCATGGCCCTGAGGTAAAACTAAGTAGTCTGTCACACTGAAAATCCCCTCTATTGCTCTCTCTCTCTTTCCCTCTCTTTCCCTCTCTTTCTCTCTCTCTCTCTCTCTCTCTCTCTCTCTCTCTCGCTCTCTCTCTCGCTCTCTCTCTCTCTCTCTCTCTCTCTCTCTCTCTCTCTCTCTCTCTCACACACACACACACACACACACACACACACACACACACAAACAAGCACACACACACACACAAACACAAATGTGTGTATAGTAGGCAATAATAGAGTCAAAATGACTGAAGTGAATGTGTGTGTGTGTGTGTGTGTGTGTGTGTGTGTGTGTGTGTGTGTGTGTGTGTGTGTGTGTGTGTGTGTGTGTGTGTGTGTGTGTGTGTGTGTGTGTGTGTGTGTGTGTGCGTGTGTGTGCGCACGTGCGTGCGTGCGCGTGTGTGTGTGGTCATGTGGTCGTGTGGTTGAGAGAGAGAGAGAGAGAGAGAGAGAGAGAGAGAGAGAGAGAGAGAGAGAGAGAGAGAGAGAGAGAGAGAGAGAGAGAGATGGCAATGGAGAGAGAGAGAAAGAGAGAAGAAGACCATAAAGGATAAGAGAGTAAGAGAGCAGAGACACCCCCAGTCTGCCACAGTGTCATGCATCCTGCGGCGTTTGCCATTTAAGCCGTGTGAATAATTGAGCAATAGCATTTGCGTTGCTGCGCGGCGTGAGTCTTGTCTATAAAAGCCCCTTCAGATCTCTCTCCTCCTCACCCAGGGAAACTCCCTTTTCCTCTAGCCCCACCACAAGAAAGCCAATCACCACTTAACGCTATATTACTTCCACTCATTGGTCAATGAAAAACACATTTGAGTTATTAGGGCTGCCGTCTTTTATTTGTTTTTTTTCTCACTCTCTTTTTTTTTGGTTCCCTAAATGTACTTGCAGGGCTACTGTAGAATTCAAAACGGGCTGGGCTTTGAAGTTGTCTTTAGCTTTAGCATTAAAAATATGAATTTGTGATGAAAGTTTACAAAGGAGGTCAGGGTGGGTGCTATTACAATATAAAGCAACAAGTATTTCAGATGACTATTGTGTCCTCTGATAATACAGTATTCCTTAGTTCTTTTTTTCTTTGTGTGTTAACATGCAATCAGTGGTGAAGTCTACTTTTTTTGTGGTGGGTATACTGTATATTTGAGCATTTTTTTGAGGTGGGTATACTGTATATATTTCTGCTATTCTAAATAATGGATCAATCAAATTTGAGTGGGTATACTGAAATCCCTGAAATTGGTATACTGCGTATACCTGCGTTCTATGTAGACTACACCACTGCATGCAATGATTGTGGTGGTGGTCCGTAATCCATAGTGTGTGTGTGTATAGTATAAGTGTGAGTCCTTTACGCTCATTAGTTGGTTTTATTAATGTGTTGTTATGACGTTAAGATTGCTATGATGGCTTTGGTAATTGCAAAAGACCAGGCTAAAAGCTTTGAAGTTAGAGTTGAGAAAGTTGAGAGTCCAAACAATCACTTTTATTTTCAAACTGCTTAACTTGCAATGATGCTATGGGCCTACTGACATTGCATCAGGTTTTTTTTTATTATTATCATTTTAAAATTCTCACGACATGACATTGCAATTGTGGCAATGGTTTGAAATTGCAAGTGAGTCCCATACAACCACTTCATTTTCTAATTTCTTTACTTCAGTGTTTTGACACTAGGCTAGTGCAATATTCAGCAACACCCATTTAATAAAAGGAAGGACTTTTCATCCCATGACAATATTACTTTGTTGTTTTGCTTTTGTGTTTGTACTGTATACCATTGATGTGTTGATAGTTTGAAATCGCCAGTGTGAGTCAATTGTATATGATCCCTTTTGTTATTCCTTGAGTAACAGATTATATTTTGGAAAAAAAGACGTAATAACAGAGGCTATGTGCAAATGGGTTAGTATCAGTGCAATGGTAATGCTGTGAGCTTCCGCAGGAGTGTGTGAACAGGTTTTACACCACATGTTCAAGTTCAAAAGATTTTTGCAGATTAGCAAGCATTGTGCATTGTTCACACCATACTTTTATTTTCTAATTCCTTATTATTACCGCGATGACACGGCTGCGTCCTTGCATGGAATTCCAGTACTATGTCTTCAAGTGCAATGGGGGATATAAAACTTCCAAGAAGGCAGAGAATGTACGCACATCAGTGGCACAGGTGCTGGACAAAATAAAATAACTGAAGTAAATGATAGATGTCCGCAACACTGTTAATGCTCCCAGTTGTTTATTGGCACAACGATTCGGACCTTAGTCCTTTATCAAGTGCAACCTTTGCAACCTTTCAACTGCACTTGAAAAAGGACTAAGGTCCGAAACGTCGAGCTAATAAACAACTGGGAGCATTAACAGTGTTGCGAACATCTATCATTTACTTGATATAAAACATCCAACACCCCCAAAAAGAAGCAGGTTTGCAAGCATTGTGCATCATTAAAAGTTATATCGTTATTTATTTATTCTATATCGCTTACTGCTACTGGTTTATCACTGGTCCACCACTGTCACTCAACAATGTTAAATGCTCAGTTATTATTTATTACTTCACTTTATTGATCCATCACTGTTACCTGTCCTGTCTTGCACTTTGATGTCAATCTGCAAATGTCAGTCCTGTGTATGTCTATGTCCTTTCATGGTATAGAGAGGGAAGCATAATTTAAATTTCCTTGTATGACCTGTGTACATGAAGAACCTGACAATAAAAGCTGCCTTGACTTGTATTTTCTAATGCCTTAATATCACTGTGATGACACTTCTGTGACCTCGTGTGGGGACTCAACAACACTGTGTCCCCAAGTGTAAATCGAGAAATCCAACCCCCCAAAAAGAAGCAGGTTTGCAAGCGTTGTGCATTGTTCCCCCTTAAACTACTTAATGAAAGCTTTATGGTGGTGGCGAGGTGGATCGGGTTCGGGTGAGGATCACACCTCGCCTGTGTTTTCCAGCGAGACGTCATGTTG
>NC_085876.1:25127480-25129980 GCF_034702125.1 Engraulis encrasicolus | reverse complement strand
ATGTTGTTCGCTTTGTTTTTTTTTGTTTTTGTTTTTTTAAAGAGGGCCGCCAAGGGGAAAATTCTCCCGGTGGGAAAAGGTGGGCCACTCCGCCCCTGTGTGTGTGTGTGTGTGTGTGTGTGTGTGTGTGTGTGTGTGTGTGTGTGTGTGTGTGTGTGTGTGTGTGTGTGCGTGCGTGCGTGTGTGTGTGTGTGTGTGTGCGCGCGCGCGTGCGTGCGTGCGTGCCTGCGTGTGCATGCGCGCATGTGAGCAACTTTTGAACTTTTTTTGTAGTTTCATATTAATAGTCCAGCGGATTGGTGAATTGATCATGCACTTTTGAGTAAAAGCATGAAAATTGGTACACATATACCTCTTCCTATGCTTATTAATATAAGCGTTGGAGGCGTCGCGAAAAATGAAGAATTTTCAAGATGGCCGCCAAATCCAATATGGCCAACCCGAATTAATGAAACTACTTGACACGTTGTTGTAAAAGCATGAAAAATGGTACATATATCCTTCTTGATATGCTGATTAATATTAGCATTGGAGGCGTAGCGAAAAATTATAAATTTTCAAGATGGCCGCCGAATCCAATCCGGCCAACCCATATTAACGAAACTACTTGACACTTTGTAGTGATGGCCTGAAAATTGCTACACATGTCCTTCTTAAAATGCTGATCAATGTTATCATTGGAGGCGTCGTGAAAAATGCTGTATTTTCAAGATGGCCGCCAAATCCAATATGGTCAACCCATATTAGTGAGAAACCATCCTGCACTGCGTCATAAATGCCTGAAATTTGGTAAATACATACTCTATGATGTACCTATTAATGTTAGAAATGGAATTGTTGCGTAAAACCAAAATTGAAATGTTCAAAATGGCCACCAAATGAAATACGGCCGACCCATATAACAGGAATTGTATAGCAGATGAGTGAATTATTGCACGTAGTAAAAGCATAAAAATGCTTACACATTTCCTTTTTCAGCTGATTAATATTAGATGTGTAAAACACAGAATTTTCAAAATGGCCAACCCACATTAACTACCGGGCACTTTGTGGTAAAAGCATGATAATTAGTAGCCTACACAGTTACATCTTTATGTGCAGATTAATATTAGGAATAGAGGTATGAAAAAAATATCAGAATTTTCAAGACAAATCAAACATGTTTGACCCATATTAGTGTAACCACCACGCACTTTGTGGCAGGAGCATGCAATCAGCACACATATACTTATTGATATGTAATGTAGAAGGGTTCACGTGAGAAGTGCGTGCACGCACACAGACACACACACACACACACGCACAAGTAATAGTCCTAAAAAAGATGACTCTGGAAGTGCCTAACATAACCTAATTTCGAAACATCAAACCCTAGCCTACTAATGTTATATATATATAGTGTTACATATTGTGTTACAGTACATTAGTGAAACCAGGGCACAATTTGCAGTGAAAGCATGAAAACACATGTATCTTTTTATTGTATTAACATCATGAAAAAATAAAAAGAATTTTCAAGATGGCCCCACATCAAATATGGCCAACCCATAGATGTATAAATGGGCATAAAATATCCTATATTTATCTCAGTATAAATTTCTCTGTTCTTGTAGAAACATATTTGTAGTCTTTGATGAGTCAATAAATATTTTAGTCACATTTTCAAAGGATTTGAGCCATTTATCATTGAAATAAATGTGCACAACCTTCACTCAAGTACTGTAGGTAACAAAACAAAATCTTGTCCCCCCTCAACATGGGGGTTAAATCAAATCTTATTAACTTCACCTTGTATATGATGCATAGTTTGCATACCTTGAACTACAAATACAGAAATTGGGGTTCACCATAAGCCAAATCTTGCACACCATTACTATAGCCAAAAAAATAATCCTAATGCTGTCCAAGTAAAATTTCACTCAAGGTTACTCAAATTTACATACCCTGAGTTGACTTTGCACCAACTGTGCCATTCACCATTTATTCAAAGTTTATGTGTATCTTTAAATTAGGCATTGTTGGCAGTTTGATTGATGTTGGCCATAGGATATACCACAACCTGGGGAATCCCATGCTGCTTTGCACAATCGTTCTGATCTGAAAGACAGCATGGATTCCATCCCTCAGCAAAGTACTAGATCTTGGTCTTGGGAAGGGTCTTGGGAAGGGTGGAAAGGCGACGACTGCAGTTTGTTTGAAAAGATACAACTGACACGATTGGATTTGGGCTATGCATATGCCAAATGAAACATTCGTAACACCCAATTAACGGCCATGGGCAATTTTAAACCACACCTTTCCTATGAGAAATTGCATATGTAACCTTCAGAGTATCTCACTTGTGAGATCAACTAGTGTTAACCAGGCAAGACATACCCATACAAAATGCATGGGACAGGATTGCAGTTCGTTTGAAAACCTTGAAGTACAGCTAGAAGTAGTAATTAATTATTGCTTCCTTTTTTTAACCATGTCCATGAATTGACAAATCAATTGAACT
>NC_085876.1:25107480-25114980 GCF_034702125.1 Engraulis encrasicolus | reverse complement strand
ATTCTTTTGGGTTACGCTTACCTTTCAAATGTCTGCCCCTATTCAGAAAAATTATTTAGTTTTGGAATTACACATTCTCTTTTAAGTGGTGAAATTATTGTTTTGAACTCGGTGTCTAAAACAGTGAAAACACTTGAAATCTCACCACTGGAGAATTCAACCCAAACAGCGCCGTCCGTATTCGAAAATACTCTTGGCAACGGCGGAACAATGACAGCTTGGACTTCAAACGCAAAAAGGCGGCGAGTATACTGTAAATAAAAAAACGCCCATTCCAAAATGGAATCCTAAAAACCTTTCTACAGGACATCAAACAGTAATTTCAACAATGAACACCCCGACATAGTTTTTTTTCCACATAGGCAACACACACACACACACACATAGAGAGAGACCACCAAAGTGTCCATTAAAGTCGCAATCATGTGTTTACTGCAAACAAAAAATGGCTGCCTCTCCGTCGTCGAAGACCACAGAATATAACATTAAGTGGCGTTAAGGGATAATGCCCCTCTCCCGCTGTCTCTCTTTATATTATGGCTGCCACCTGAGCTCAGTTCAAATGATTCGTTTGGACTAACGTCTACAGCCTAGTTGGCACCTCTGTTGGTACAACCAGGTCTTTAGAGGGATAAGGTAAAAATGTGGTGTAGTGTAGAGGAAAGCCCCACCCAACACTGGTGCTGTTGTTGTGTTAGAATGTGAGTTATGTCAAATGGTAAGGTGCACTAACATGCATGTGTATACACACACACACACACACAGACACTCACACAAGTACATACTGTATGCATAACCGCATATTCACGTGTAATAGCCGTCTTTCCTCCTCCTCCTCCCCCCGCCCCTCTAATTTGTGAAGCTGAAAGTCTCTCTCTCTCTCTCTCTCTCTCTCTCTCTCTCTCTCTCTGGTACACTTTCTATATAGAGGTCTCAGACTCAAACTCTACAACTTTATAAAACCATTTCTGTCATACAATAGTCATAATAACACATTTATATGAAACAAGTTGACAAGTTTTTGGGAGATCATTTAGCATACATCATAAGATGGCATGAAATATGACCATTTACAAACATTAAACAATAAACAGTGTAAGTACAATGCAGTACTATTGTCATATTCTCATGTTGTACTGTAGAATGTTTAATAACCATGAACTTTCACGACAGAAAAGTTTGTTGGCAGAGTAAAATATTTTGCACTAATTTACTATTTGAGTACTAAGTCATACATAGAAAAAAAACAATACTGTTGGTGGTTTAGTGCATTTTTTTTTACAATCTATTTCATTTTCAGCCTAGATAATTGAAGCCCAGGAGGATTCTGTTTCCCCACAGAAGTGAGTTTTCATTTCCATACAAATATCCTTTCAACATTAAACATCTTTCAAAACGGTGTTACTGCCCAAAGATGAGAGCTCACGTCGAGAGTCGACAATTAAATCTTGGTGGAGCAACCCACCATTAAATGTAATATTTGATATCGGCAGTGGGAGTACATTTCTAATGTTAAGTGGGATTTCCATCATAAAGGCATGGGGAGAGGACTTGAATGTGGCTGAAACACTTTCAGATGCTTTGAGAGGCTCTTCACATGTCTCACTTGGTGCATCTTAACAACACTTAATTATCCTCCAGTCCCGCACACCCTCAAACTCGCACACGCAGAAGAGGCCCTAGAAGGAACACACATTGATACGTACACACACACATGCACACACACTCACACGTCTGTGTGTGGGTGTACATTCAAATACACACACACACACACACACACACACACACAAACACACACACACACACACACACACACACACACACACACACACACACACACACACACACACACACACACACACACACACACACACACACACACACACATGCCTGCACACACAAAGACACACACGCACAGGGATATCTTCACTCTCAACTCACTCTAAAACACACACACACGCATGCGCACACACACACACACACACTATTAATTTCACACACACAACACACTATTAATTTCACACTCGTAGCACAGACGCACCACAGAACATTTCATACCACATACAGACAAAACATTGGTACACAAACACGCACGCACAGGCACACGCACACACACATACGTAAACACCTGTAAGCAGTATGCTTATCAAGTCATAAACCCTTTCCCCTACCCAACCCTTTCCCCCTCCTCCCATCTCAACTGATTTGCCTGTGTATGGAGAGTGAGAGCGAGAGACTGTCGAGTGTCAAGCATTGAGAGGGAGAGGTAAGTGGGGTGGGGGGTGGAGGAGGGTGTAGGGGAAGAGGGAGAGACACGTGTGCGTTATAATGATCCCCTCCTGGCTCGTTAGTCTGTTTGTAGTCTGGGGGACAGGGGTCCAACCACGGGGGTCAGGTCGAGAGGGACAGGCGGGGAGAGGCAGGAGAGGCGGGCGGGGTAACGAGGCCCCGGCGGTTAACGAGCTGCTGCCGCGCTAATGGCTTCCTAATTAGCCCCCCCTCCCCCCTCCCACCTCTCCTCCTGGCGTCTCGTGGCGCAGGGCGCTGAACGCAGAGCGCGTGGCTCCAGCGACTTCGGAGGCCACCGCATCTGCCCGTCCATCCGGCCGTCCGTCTATGCTCCCGTCTGTCATCTGTGTGTCTGTGACTGCCGACTGAACAGCACACCGTGGCCATGGCTGTCAAAGGCGCTGCTCCGGCGAGTTTCGAGGCCACTACATCTGCCTGCCCATCCCCTCTGCCATCCCCATCTCTTGTGACTGTATGATGGGCCATGGGAAAAACACACTGCAGCAAATGTGTGACTCGAGTGACCACAACTGCAGCAAAAGTGTGACTCGAGTGACAACATCTGCTTGTACGTACATTCACCTGTCTGTCGTATGTCCATTCACCTGTCTGTCCGATGGTTGGACTGCCAAATGGACACAATGCGACTCTCAGACTGACACACAGACTGACTCGACCGACAGACAGACGATGTTGACTGACACCGGTGTCATGCAGAGTGGCGCGGTCGATTCTGAGGTCGTCGCAACCATCCATCCGTCCGTATGTTCTGTACATCCATACGTCTGTCTACCTTTCCATGTGACTAACAACTGAGCGCAATGCGGATCTCGGATGCACCGACTAACTGATTCAAGCATCGTGGGTTGTGCTGTAGTTGATTTTGAGGAGATGGCGTACGTCCAATTGTCCACCCGCCCGTCCATTCATTCATCGGTCCATGTGACTCTCTCTCTTCCTTTTTCTCTCTCCCTTTCTCTCTCTCTCTCTCTCTCTGTCTGGCTGTCTCTCTCTCTCTCCATCTTCTGTCCATGTGACTGCTGCTAGAATACATTGTTGTGGGTCCCTCACACTCACACCTCGCAGCTTACAGTAAATTGCATTCCCATTTTGTTATATCTGTCTGTCTGTCCGCCTGTCAGCCTAATCCAGTGTTTCCCAACCTTTTTGTCTTGTGTACTATTTGTTGTGCCATGAGTACCCCCTGACCCATGTTCTATATTGTTTTCTCTATCCCAATCTGATTATGCTCTATACATTTGTTAAAAATTACCTTTTCCCAAGTACTCCTTGCAGTGTGCCCACGTACCGCTAGTGGTACACGTACCTTGCCTGGTTATCATCCGACCTAATCACAAGTCAGATAAGGTCTGGAGACCTGCCTACTGTAATTCTTGTAGGGGAAGTGTGGTTTACGATTGACAACGGCTGTTTACTGAGCATTACGAATGTGTATCATTTGGCATACATAGCCATAGACAATCGTGTCAGTTATATCTATTCAAACAAACTGCAATCCTCGCCCTTCCACGTCTCCCTGCTCTCTGGATAGAGACAGGTACCATGATCTGGTACCCTCGCTGATGGTAGACTCCATGTTGTCTTGTCACATCGGAATGATTGTGCAAAGCAGCGTGGGATTTCCCAGGCTAACACATAGTCCTCCTTGTTGGGAGACACTGGCCTAATCAATACTCCTGTACTGTACAGCAGTGTTTCCCAACCAGGGGTACGTGTACCACTAGGGGTACGCGAGCACACTGCAGGGGGTACTTGGAAAATTTTAATTTTAGCAAATACATGGAGCATAGTCACACTGCAATAGAAAAAGTGATGTAAAACATGAGTTAGGGGGTACTGATGGCACAACGAAAAGGCTTAGGGGGGACATGAGACAAAAAAGGTTGGGAAACACTGCTGTACAGTACTAGGCAGGCTGTGCCCTCCTAGTGACGCAACACTTTCAACGTTGCAACTAGTCAGGTCAAGAGCAATGCAAGTACTTTCTGAGTTCTCGAAAATACGGGAATTCCTCCCACTTTGTTGGTAAGCAAACAACCATAAGCAAACCAAGGGAGGCGGGTCAACCATGCCATTCGGGAAATGTTAATTGTTATGCTCTTGGTCAGACCAAGTCTCGTAGAGATTTGAACGTCTGTGATAATCAGGCTAGTACAGTACATGCATATGTCCAGGACAGCCTTCCAGCTGCACTCTCTCTCTCACACACCACATCACATCTCACCACATTGACACACATTGCATCCACATTATAGGTTGCTCATGTCTGCCTGTCCGTCTGTACTGTTCATCTGTCCATGTGACTGTCAGTCTCTAGCACACGGCGGCTCTCTCAAACTACGCCCAACGCCCAACACCGCATTGACTCACATTCCTGCTACATTACATCTGTTCATCTGTCAGTCCGTCAGTCCCCATACATACATGCATACCAGGACTTGACACTGGCACCTGCCAACCGGCCAAATGCTGGTAAAACTTGGCTGTGGCTAGTAATACTTTTAGTGTCACTAGCCAATTTGGCTGCCAGCTTACTCCTAGGTATGACATGCGCATCTTTGCTTATATTCTGTTGTTTGCCTGTTGTGTATCAATTGTTTATATTTCAGTTCAAGAAAAAGCTCAAGAACTCAGTTTCTATTTGCTTGATATTCTTCCATGTAGAAAGCTATGCAATCATCCTGCTTTAGCACCTCATCTTTTGTGGTTCGACGTACACTATCATGACAAAGACCAAAAAAACAATATAAAATCTGTGGCTAGTTGAATACCGGAATGGCTAGTGACTCGGTAAAACCACTAGCCACAGTGGCTGGTGGGTGCAAGCCCTGATGCATACGCCTGTAGATCCGGATGTCTCTCTGTCCATGTGGCCAGGGCCGCTGGCAGCTTTGGCTTGGCCTCTGAAAGGGCCCTCACCCAATACGTGCCCCATCTCCCTGGGCCCAGGACAACTGACCCCTTTGTTGGCTCCCCTGCATGTGGCTGTGAGTAAAGCTCACTGCAGATCTCCCACACCACACCGCACCTAACCGCATTGACTTACTGACTGACTGACTGACTGACTGACACTTGTGATGCAGGAGGCAGAGTCAGTGGAGGGATCAAAACGGGAGCCAGGCAAGCAGCAACCCTCCTTCTCCTCCTCCTCCTTCTCCCTCTCCTCCATGACTGGATGTGCGGCATGGGGTGCATGATAAGGAGGACCTCAAATGGCTTGTACAAGTGTGTGTGTGTGCGTGCGTGCGTGTGTGCATGTGTGTGTGTCTGCGTGTCTGCGTGCGTGCATGTGTGTGAGCGTGCATGTGTGTGTGGGTGCGTACCCAGGTGAAAAACCCATATACTTAAAGTGTACTTTTTTTGACCGTACTTAGTACAAAGTGTACTATTTTCGGCGATTTAAAGTGCGCTTCATTGCACTATTAGTGCACTGAAGCACTACTAAAGCAGTACTTCAGCACACTTGCAGCACACTTAGGATGCTAAATTGGCACCGCTTTTGGACAACTTTAAGTGCACTACAAGCATACTTTTGAAAGTATGCTCCAAACACGCTTTTCATGCATTCGTATGGCATTAAGAGTGTGCTTGAGTACACTTCTATAACATTTTATTGTTACTAGAAGTTCAATAGACGTATATTAACTTCATGCTTCTTTGGACTACATTGGAACATTTTAAGCCTGTAAAAAGTATATCATATTAAGTATTGTAAATATATAACAGGTATGCTTGAAGTATATTTACAGTACACTCCCAAGTACATGAAATAATATAAATGTAATACTACAATCCATGCTGGTCCTCAGAGCTTGTACATTACACACAGCCACATGTCACAGTGGTGATACAGTATGCATGCCTAGTACAATCATTTCATTTCTACAGAGATTTCAGACACATATATCACTTTATTTTAATCTTGTTCCACCTTCCTGCAGTTGATCACTTGAATTGATCACTAATGGTGAACTTCTTTTCTTTGTTTGAACAACTAGTTTCAACTTACCTCCCACCATGACACTGTGGGAAGTGTGAGCCTATATATACCAGAACATATACGTGACCATGGTCATTTTTTGTGTACCACTTTAAATTTTAAAAACCCCTACAATAAACACAGAATATAACAATGAGCAATATTTCCATGCAAACCAAAAATATTCCTTCAATATAAATGGCTTTCTGTTTGAGAAATTTAGCTCCAAGAAGTGCATTGCATGATGGGACATGCATGATGGTGGATGATGGGTAAATGCACTTTGTGTAAGCACACTTTGAAGATATTTGGGTGAAGTACAATCACGGTGCACTTAGAAAAAGTGTACTTGCAATATGTTAAAGCGATTTACTTTGAAGCGCACTATAGAAAATCACACTTCGAAGACATTTGGGTGAAGTGTAATCATATTGCACTTTAAAAAAGTACAATTGCAATATGTTATTAAAAAATACACTTTTAGTAAGTTCACTATTAGAACACTATTAGTATATTCCTCTAAATACACTTTAGCCAAACATCTTCGAAGTCCACTTGAAGTATGGTTCGCTAAGTGTACTTTCTTTGAGAGCAACTTAATTATATCTAATTTTAAGTACACTTTAAATAAGCATATTGTTAACATACTTTTTCTTAGCACAAAAAGCACGAGTGCACTTTCAACATGCTAAGTACACTTCAGTAATGCTTTTATTGTACTAAATTGAACCACTTTTTCACCTGGGTACTCATGCGGTGCATATGCGCATGTGTGTTCTTCCTAATGACTGAGCTTAAAGTTGACTTACTGTACACACATCTGGTTTATTCGGTTGTGTGAGAAGTGTACGCACGTTGGTGTACCACAAACTGCTCCACGTACACACAGCAAGGAATAACTCATTCTGAACTTCTCCAGGGAGTAATTATTATGACATTACCAGCCCTCAAGCCAACCATGTTCAACTTGGTAAAGCACATTGCACTCATGGGCAGTCATGGGAAAGTGGTTAGGGTGTCAGACTTTTTAGCCCAACGGTTGTCAGTTCGACTCCCGGCCAGGTTGGTGGGGGGAGTAATTAACCAGTGCTCTCCCCCATCCTCCTCCATGACTGAGGTACCCTGCATGGTACCGTCCCACCGCACTGCTCCCGTGGGGAGCCATTGGGGGCTGCCCCCTTGCATGGGTGAGGCATAAATGCTATTTTGTT
>NC_085876.1:25094980-25099980 GCF_034702125.1 Engraulis encrasicolus | reverse complement strand
GAGTGTGTTTAAAGGGAGATAGAGAGAGCAAGAGCGATACTGAGAGACTGCTCATGAGAGAGAGAGAGAGAGAGAGAGAGAGAGAGAGAGAGAGAGAGAGAGAGAGAGAGAGCGAGCAAGAGCGAGAGGTTGAGCCAGCAAGCGACATTCTGAAAAAGAGAGAGGCAGAGTGTGAGAAATATAGACTGAATGTCTGTGTATGTGTGTGACAGAGAGAGAAATGCCGGCTCCATTTGAAACGTAATTGATAAGCGAGTGAGTGAGCGGGGCTGAGTGAGGGGGAGAGGAAAGAGAGAGATGAAGAGAGAAAGGGGAGCAGAGCGAGTGAGGGAGCGAGGGTGCAGTTTAGTCTGGCTCTCCTCCATCCCCCCGGGGGAGGCGCTTTATTCAGTCATCCCCGGTGGCTCCCGTTCAATATTTACCATGAATAATAGACAGTGCCGGGGTCCATTGTCATGCATGAGCGCGAGAGGGTGGGGGGTAGGGGAAGGGGTGGGGGGGGGGGGGGGGTCGCAGCGCGAGCCTGCAGAAATTGTCGCACAGACACATAAGCACTCACAGACATGCACACACATCAGCACACACACACACACACACACACACACACACACACACGCACTCGTACACTCATATACACACAAGGGCACTCTCTCTCTCTCTGTCTCCCTCTCCCTCTCTCTCTCTCTCTCACACACACACACGCACACACAAAAATGTGGCTTTCTCGAGTGACTACTTGACCTGAGTGTGATCCAGACTCATTCATCTCTATCTGCATCCAGTTGCCTCAGCGATCAAGTGATGCACTCTCACACACACAAACACGCACACACACACACACGTGCGCGCGCGCACGCGCATACACGCTCGCACACGCGCACACACACACACACACGCGCACACACACACACAAACACACACACACACACACACCGCCCTCCCCTTGGTCTCAATGCTGCCCTTGTGTGTGATGTGTTTGTCTTTGTCCCAGTAAGGCCGAGGGGCCTAATAAGGTAGTGATGATGGCAGCCAAGGCCTCTTGACCCTAACCCCCATCCCAACCACCACACACACACACATTCACACACACACGCATGCACGCACATACGCACATGCACGCACGCACGCACGCACGCACACACACAAACACACACACACACACACACAGACATACACAAGCACACACACACACACGCACACACAAACTTCACCACCCCCCACCACCCCCTTTAAAAATGATTATTGTCTGCCTGAACTTGAGCAGAGGAAGGTCTCAATCAATCACAATATCATTCTTCTTATGACTATTATTGCACCTCTAGTCTGCCACCTCCAGGCCTGGAGGCAGAAACCCTGCAGACAAACTGCTCACACACTGCTCCATCAAATAAAGGAAGCAGAATATATTGCATTTGTCTATTGGCATGTATTTAGGCAAAATGGAATGTGGTGGGGCATCTTCTTTTATATTCCAGAATAGCATACTGTAGGCACACAGTTCATTTTAGTCTCGTTAGATTGTGCCAAGTGTTCACACTTAATGCACATCACACATTCGCATATACACACACACACACTCACGCACGGACGGGCGTGCGCACACACACACGCACACACAGACGCACACACAGACGTGCACACACACACACACACACACACACACACACACACACACACACACACACACACACACACACACACACACACACACACACACACACACACACACACACACACACACACACACACACACACACACACACACTGCTCAGCAGTAGCATCAGCTAGGAGTTCATTCTAGTCTCTTGGAATTAACACACATTCTCTCTTTTTCTGTCCTTATTTCTTTCTGTGTCTCTCTGTTTCTCTTCATGCCACCCACCCACACACACACACATACACACACACACACACAAAAACTCACACCCACTTGCAAGAACACACACACATTTGCAAAAACGCACACACTCAAGCACACAGATCTCTCTCCTTCTCCCTCACCTCTTTCTCTCCCTCTTTTTTTTGGCTCGACTCACTACTCATGCAATATTGATGGCGAGCTGCTTAAATCTGATGATCCCCCCGCCAACCCACAGGATTAGATGGCCCACTCAGCCAGCCAGGAGGTAGGTAACTCTGATACGCCGCTGCTCCAACCAACGAGGGACACCAGCAGGGCCGCTGACAGCTTTTTCTGGGCCCAGGGAAAAGTTATCTGACAGGGCCCCCAACCCAGTACATACAATGTAATGGGTTACCCAATTCTGGGCCCCCTATCTCCCTGGGCCCGGGACAACATACCTGTTTGCCCCTCCTCTGTGGGCGGGCCTGGACAACAGACCTGAGACCTGGAGACGGGAGACGGGAGACGGAAGACGGGAGAAGGGAGATGAGACCCAGACGATTTGCAGGGAGCAAACGAGGAGCAAAATGTCAGTCAGTCAGTGAATCCATCACTCAGTAGCTCACCCCAGTGTTGCCAGATGTGTCTGATCAAATCCCGCCCAAAAGGTTCTCAGAAAACGCAAAAATGTGCTAAATTCCGCCCAATTTCAACAAATTGCATTGACTTCTATGTGCCCCAAACTGCAGACAAAAACAACAAATGGCCAAATTTTTTCCTGTTTTTACCCGCAGACGACCATCCCAAGTAGCCCAATAATCTGGCAACACTGCTCACCCCTTCCTGTAGCCCGGCTGGAGTTAGGGGAACTCTGATACCTCAAATGCTGTTCCAATGATGGACGGAAGATCTAAAACCTAAAAAAGACAAGACACACAGACACAAACTATTTCTGGACCGAGTTTGAAAACGAGCAGCAAATGTTAGTGAGTCAGTCACTCTATTGCTCACCCCACCAACAGCCAGGCTGGATGGAGGTAACTCAGTCTGATGCCCAAATGGTCTTTGAATGAGAGTCAACAGATCTGAGACCTGAGACAAGTCAGGCAGACAATTTCAGGAGTAAATGATGAGCAAGTTACAGGGTTTGGACAATGAAACTGAAATACCTGTCATTTTAGTGCGGGAAGTTTCATGGCTACAATGGACCAGCCTGGTGGCCATTCTTCATTAATTGCACATTGCCACCAGTAAGAGCAGTGTGAAGGTTCAATTAGCATGGGTAAGAGCATAGTTTTACTCAAAATATTGCAATGCACACAACATTATGGGTGACATATCAGAGTTCAAAAGAGGACAACTTGCTGGTGCACGTCTTGCTGGCACATATATGACCAAGACAGCAAGTCGTTGTGATGCATCAAGAGCCACAGTATCCAGGGTAATGTCAGCATACCAGCAAGAAAGATGAACCACATTCAATAGGATTAACTGTGGATGCAAGAGGAAGCTGTCTGAAAGTGATGCTTGGGTGCAAACCCTGAGTGTATCCAAAAAACACAAAACCACAGCTGCCCAAGAAGTAAATATCCTGCTGTGTCGTGCATGTCCCATTTGAATGGTCTTCACTGAAGTGAGCTGCTTCCAATCTCATTGTGCATGGGTAAATTGCACACAATAGTGGCAATAAAAGACATTGTTTTGTTTATGACAAAGCCGATTAACACTGGTAGGTTTCTGCCAATATTCAGATTTAAACAAAGACCAAATGATACTCTGTCAGGAACTATTTTCTGTGTAATAATACAGCCGTAATTAGCCGCGCACTGTGCGTAGTGATACAATATAGCTACAGGAATGATTGCTGTATCAGTTTGAATCTTTCAAGTAACCAGTAAAGTTCCCTAAACTGCACACCGCTTTCCTTGTCTATTTTGTTGATGAGAACACAACAGTCACTCACAATTGTTCAACCCCCTATACGGTCAGGCTGGAGAAAACTCAAACTTTTCACTTTAAGTCTTGTTAAGTTTGGTATTTCCCTTTTTTTAAAAAAAAATAAAAAAAACTTTGTGCCTTGTATTGGACACTAATCACAACCAGCAACATCCATACAGAGCAAACAAGCAAAGCAGGTTCATACAAATGAGGATTGAGAACTGAGAACCGAGGATATATATTTTTTGTCTATCTGGTAAGAGAAGAGTCTTCAAAACGTCTACAATCTCATTCACTCACTCAATCTCTAATTCACTCTCTCAACCCCTTGGAGCGTTAAACTGTGTGCTCCGTATTGCAACTGTCCCCTAAAGCAGTGTGTGTAACACCCATCAGGTCCCATTTAGTGGTGGTCCATTGATTTCCTGTCACACTGAATTCTAAAGCAGGATAAAGAGTGTATCATATAAATAGACTACGGCTTACAAATGCTCACACACTGTTACACATGGTCACACACACACACGCACGCACACACACACACACACACACACACACACACACACACACACACACACACACACACACACACACACACACACACACACGCACACACACATTAAACTGCATAACGTCAGCATCAGCATCAATGTGTCACATCATCGAAAGTGATGATGACACCAGCCACCACTGGCTTGTCCTGGGATCCCGGGATACTGTAAATCTCTTTACGTCTTGTCCGATCAAGCGGCAACGAGCCGACTCCAAAGGTTTCCCATTCAGAGTCTATTTTTTGAAAAGGGGGTCGACAAAGAGCCATGGCAGAGTTTGGCTCCCTCCTCTCCTTTTTTCAACAAATAGGCCCCTGTTAATCCATCCGTCACTGCAAACACACACACACACATGCACGCACACACAGTCTAACACACAAACACACAAGCACACTCGCACGCACACACACATGCACACACACAGTCACACACACACCCACTTACAAATACACACACACGCACAGACACAGACACACGCATGCACGCACGCTCGCACACGCACACACGCACACGCACGCACGCCCACACACACACACACACAGTCACACACGCACACGCACAAGCACACACACACAGGGCACCACAAGCTACCCCCTAGCGCTTAACACACCTACAGATTGGTGACTTCCCTTTTCCATGAATCCTAAAATTGTGTGCCCTACAGAAGA
>NC_085876.1:25087480-25089980 GCF_034702125.1 Engraulis encrasicolus | reverse complement strand
GAACACTGCTGATACACTCGGGACTCACTAATTCGACGCCCTTTCGGTACTTACGCCTTATGTCCCCTAATCCTAAACCTGACCCTAACCCTAACCTTAACCCTAAACCTAAACCTAAACCTAAACCTAAACCTAACCCTAACCCTAACCTTAACCCTACTTAACCCTAAACCTAACCCTAACCTTGATCCTAAACCTAACCCTAACCCTAAATTGCTTGTTTGAAATGTTTGATTACCATGTGACGGTACTGAAAGGTAGTCAAACTAGTGGGTCGCTAGGCAGCAGTCAGGCAATTCAAATGAATAGGCAGCGTTTCGTTGCCCAACCACGAAAAACGGGCAATAACGTGAATGCACCACGAAAATCAAAGGTTTTTTTTTTCGGGAATACTTCACGAAATTAATGAGATACGGTTGGGAGGTGGGATAGACGAGAAGTGGACAAGGGATGAGAGAGAGAAGAGGCATGTGTGGAGAGGGAGAGGGATATGAGGAGGAGAAGAGAGAGAGGTGCATGGGGAGCAGAGTGTTTTAGTATATAAACCAGAGATGTTCGTATAAAGTAGAAGAAGTATTGTAACAGGTGTAATTGCAACACTAGTATGATATTGCGTAGCTCCATCTATATTATATCACACTACAAATCATAGTTATGTAACAATACTTGTATTTCTATTTTATACATCTCTGATGTAAACAGTGTCCTGAGAGGTCATGAGAGGAGAGGATAGCAGAGGATAAGAGAGGGGAGGTGAGGATACGAGAATAGAAGAGAGGAAAGGAGAGGAGCGAGAATTGGGCAAAAGTGGGACATGAGAGGAGAGGAGGTAAGGTAAGAAAGGAGGAGGTGATTATGAGAGAAGAGCTGTAGGAAGAGCTGCACCTAAAGGGCGAAGGGTTTTCTTTTCAACATTGTCCAATAAGAGGAAAGGAGCGAGTGAGTCTTGTGCTTGTGCAGTGCTTGAGGAGAGGAGAAGTGGGAGTCAGGGAGAGGCGAGGAGAGGAGAGGAGAGGAGAGGAGAGGAGAGGAGAGGCGAGGAGAGGAGAGGAGAGGAGAGGAGAGGAGAGGAGAGGCAGGGATGAGAAGAGGATGGAGGAGACAGAGGCTTCAGTTTGAACAGGGTCCAGCCAGGACAGATCAGAAGAGGAGATAAGAAGAAGAGAGATGAGGAAAATAGAGAGGAGAGGGGGGAGTGAGGTACATGAGAGGAGAGGAGAGGAGAGGAGAGGAGACGGTGATGTCTCCGTGGTACAGAATGTTTTGGTTTTAACAGAGTAGAAAGAGAAAAGTAGAGGAGTGGAGAGAGGGATGGAGAGGGGTAGAGAGGAGAGGAGGAGAGAGGGAGAAGGGAGAGAGGATATGACAGGAGAGGAGAGGAGGAGGAGGAGGAGGAGGTGTCTGTAGCAGAGGGCTTTATTTGAAACAGGATGAGGAGGAGGAGGAGGAAGAGGGGGAGGTGGAAAAGGGAGGAGCAGGAGGATTCTGTGTGTTGTGGAGGGCTCCAGTTTAAATAGAGGAGGAGAGGGAGGTTTCTCCCTGTTTCAGAGGGGCTTCAGTTGAAACAGAGGAGGAGAAGGATATTGTCAAAGGTGAAATTGTGGGGTGTATCAAATCGTAGGTCATAAATCGTGATACAAATCGAATTGTGAGTTGAGTGTATCGTTACAGCCTATGTTGTGGAGGGCTCCAGTTGAAACAGAGTGGGAGAGGGACGTTTGTCCCAGAGGAGGAGAGGGAGGTTTCTCCCTGTTTCAGAGGGCTTCAGTTGAAACAGAGGAGGAGAGGATGAGAGGGAGGAGAGGAGGAGAGGAGGAGAGGGAGGTTTCTCTCTGTTTCAGAGGGTCTTCAATTGAAACAGAGGAGGAGAGGAGGAGAGGGAGGTTTCTCCCTGTTTCGGAGGGCTTAAATTGAAACAGTGAAGGAGAAGGAGAGGAGGAGAAGGAGGAGAGGAGGAGAGGGAGGTTTCTCCCTGAGAAGGAGAGGGAGGTTTCTCCCTGTTTCAGAGGGGCTCCAGTTGAAACAGAGGAGGAGAGGGAGGTGAGAGGAGGAGAGGGAGGTGTCTCCCTGGAGGAGAGGGAGGTTTCTCCCTGTACTGTTTCAGAGGGGCTCCAGTTGAATCAGAGGAGGAGAGGGAGAGGAGGAGAGGGAGAGGAGGAGAGGGAGGTTTCTCCCTGTACTGTTTCAGAGGGGCTCCAGTTGAAACAGAGGAGGAGAGGGAGAGGAGGAGATGGAAGTTTCTCCCTGTACTGTTTCAGAGGGGCTCCAGTTGAATCAGTGTCCTGTGACCCCAGAAGGAGCAGCCTTTCAGCACCGCTGCCAAAAGGGCCCTCGGCAGTAATTAGAGAACTGCGCTCTGCTCTGCAAGCGCCTCGCCGTGTGTGTGTGTGTGTGTGTGTGTGTGTGTGTGTGTGTGTGTGTGTGTGTGTGTGTGTGTGTGTGTGTGTGTGTGTGTGTGTGTGTGTGTGTGTGTGTGTGTGTGTGTGTGTGTGTGTGTGTG
>NC_085876.1:25082480-25084980 GCF_034702125.1 Engraulis encrasicolus | reverse complement strand
GTAGAGGTAGAGTCCTACCACAGCGAGGTGAGCGGCACGCACGGCGCTTGTTGCCAGATAAGGAGCTCGGGCACCGTCGGCAGCGAGCCGCACCAGCTGGGCACGACACGGGGCACATTACCGCGACAGATGGCGCGCTCACCCAGCGCTCACCCACTCCATTTCATTTCCTTCTCTCACTCCGTCTTTTCTCTGTCTCTCTCTCTCTTCACCTCACACACAGACACGCGCGCACACACACACACACAGACACACGCACACTCTCACACACATACACACACACGCGCACACACACACGCACACACACACTCCTCTCTCTCTCTCATACACATACACACCACACTCTCTTTCTCTCTCTTGTTTACTCTCTCTCTCTCTGTCTATCTGTATTTCCTTACCTCCTCTCTCCCTTCATTTGCCATGCATGCCCCCACTTACCTGATATCTCTCTACCTCTCTCTCTCCCAAAACTCACAGCCAGCTGATGGGGCAGAAATCATTAACCTGGAGGAGGCCGCCATCCCAGCATGCACTGCGGGAGTGAGTGGAGAGAGAGAGGATGCGGAGCAGAGGGAGGGATGGGGGGAGAGGATGGAGGAGAGGAGAGGATAGGGAAGAGGAGAGGAGAGGAGAGGAGAGGAGAGGAGAGGAGAGGAGAGGAGAGGAGAGGAGAGGAGAGGAGAGGAGAGGAGAGGAGAGGAGTAGTATGAGGGAAGGAGGATAAGGAAGAGAGGAGAGGATGCGGAGGGAGGGAGGGATGGGGGGAGAGGACGGAGGAGAGGATAGGATAGGGAAGAGGGGAGGGATGGGGAGAGAGGACGGAGGAGAGGATAGGGAAGAGGGGAGCAGAGGGAGGTACAGGGGGAGAGGACGGAGGGGGGAGGAAAGGATACCTCCTTTGGTGATGGAGAGTGGAGGGAGGGAGGAAGGATAAGAAAGGAAAGAGGAAAACAGGATTGGGGCGAGATGAGAGGAGAGGAGAGGAGAGGAGAGGAGAGGAGAGGAGAGGAGAGGAGAGGAGAGGAGAGGAGAGGAGAGGAGATAAAATGACAGGAGAGGAGAGGATAGGAGAATAAATGAGAGGAGAGAAGAGGAGAGGAGAGGAGAGGAGAGGAGAGGAGAGGAGAGGAGAGGAGAGGAGAGGAGAGGAGAGGGGCAATGGAGGAGATAGGGGAGCAGAGCAAAGGAGAAGCTGAGGAGGAAGGTTTGGAGGGTGGAGGGAGAGAGGGAGTGAACGGAGGAGAGGAGAGGGAGGAAAGGGAGCAGAGGGCAGAGGAGAGGGGATGCAGAGAAGACTGAGGGAGGAGGGTGAAGTGAGAGAGTGTGCGGAATAAGGAGAGAGGGAGGATAGGGAGCGAAGGGGGGAGAGGAGGGATGGATGGAGAGGAGGGATGGAGGGAGGATAGGGAAGGGAGGAGTGAGGGCATGTATGGCGTAAGAGGAGACGTGGTGAGACCTCCGTCAAAATGACCCACGATGAGGCAATCTGTCAGGGCTAGGATTATTGGGCTGCACCGCTTCATGTCTTTAGGTGTGTGTGTGTGTGTGTGTGTGTGTGTGTGTGTGTGTGTGTGTGTGTGTGTGTGTGTGTGTGTGTGGTGTGTGTGTGTGTGTGTGTGTGTGAGTGTGTGTGTGAGTGTGTGTGTGTGTGTGTGTGTGTGTGTGTGTGTGTGTGTGCGTGCGTGCGTGCGTGCGTGTGTGCGTGCGTGCGTGTGTGTGTGTTGAGGTGCGTGTGAGTCTTTGTTTTTGAACGTGTGAGTGTGTCGGAGGGTCTGTCTGTGTGTATGTTTGCTTGTATGCTAGAAAGGGTCCGAGTGATAGAGATATTATGACTATGCATCTATGAGCACAGCACTCTTTTTAACACCAATGTTTCCCATGCATGTTTGTACGCAGGGACGCTGACAGCTTTAGCTAGGCCCAGGACAACGTCATCTGAAAGGGCCCCCTCACCCAATACATACAATGTAATGATGACCCAATTCTGGGCCCCCATTCTCCCTAGGCCAGGGACAACTGACAACTTTGTCCCCTCCTGTCAGCTTCCCTGTGTGTGTGTGTGCATGATTGTGCTTGTATTTGTGTGTGCGTGTGTGTGTGTGTGTGTGTGTGTGTGTGCGTGTGTGAGTCTGTGTGTGTGCATGTGCGTGCCATAGATATCTGTCGTCAAATGAGGCAGTAGCAGAATGCAGGGAATGCAGAGCAATTGAGCAATGCAACAACGCTTCATCGCTTCACACTTCATGAGATTTCAGCTCGATCAAGTCCCCTCTCTGTCCTCCATACATACATCCCATCCATCTATCCATCTCTCTATCTATCTACCTATCTATCTGTCCATTTGTCTATCAATTCATCCGTCCGTCTATTCATCCATCCATCCATCCATCCATCCATTCATTCATCCATCCATCTACACAGGCCCCCTCCCTTTTTTTGACCCCCCCCCCCTTCAAAAAATAGCAATGGCTGCTGATTTCCGTCTATCAATTTATCCATC
>NC_085876.1:25074980-25077480 GCF_034702125.1 Engraulis encrasicolus | reverse complement strand
CACACACACACTAACCACTGCCCACCACCCCCCACCCCCCACTCCATTCCCCACCCAATCTCAATTCATTGTGTTAACCCAAAGGGACCCCCCACCAAAATCACTGAGCACAACAATGGGGCGGGCAGGGCCCAAAACAGCACGGCACTGCAATCAGGAGAGGCTTGAAAGTCATGCTAATCGCTAACTATGCCTGATGAGCATTAGAGTGGCTAGTAGCAAAACAAAAGGGTAAATAATCTGCGAAGCATAATGAAATCCACAGCTTTTTTCTCTCTCTCTTTTTTCTGCTTTTTTTTACAGAGGGAACCCCACCACTGGAGGGTCCCTTTTTTCATTGTCTTGTATTTGAGGTGGGTGGTGGAATTTGTGTATTTGGTCAGCAATCATGTCAAACACCTGTTTTAATTCAGGAGCTCTCTGGGGGGAAGCAAACCAGGGGCTGGATCGCCAATCACATACATTACGAATTAACTCGAGATAAAATGGAAATACGTGACCGAGAGATAACCAGGTTTTTTCGAATAAGAAGAGGCCGTTTTACTGTTGTTTGGGATCAATCTGAAACTGACCTCTGGGGGAAAGAAAGAGTTCACGCTATCTATCTAAAGATCTCACCACTTTAGGGTGATGCCCTCCAAGCCTTTTTTGAAAAAAAAGAGAAAAAAAACTGATAATTACACGTAAACTCTTTGCCTATCCGTTATTGGCTGAGAGGATCTTTTTTTCCCCTTTTGTTTTGCATTCAGCCGAGTATTTGCCTTCTGGGCAGAAGAATCCCTGAAAAGCTCGCACATTACCCACGCTAGCCTACGCAAATCTACCAGAGCCATCGCCACATATGTGATACCAAATGGGGAGGCTGTGCTTGTGCTAATAACCCTACCCTCTCGCCACCCGCTTACAGGGTTGCCAGATGAGTCTGATGATTTCCAGCCCAAAAAATGCTCTAAACCAGCCTAGAAGCACAAAATCCCGCCCAATTGTATTGATTTCTATGGCAAAAATTGGGCAGGTTTTTCTGCAAAATGCCATTTTTACCCACACACGGCCATCCTAAGCAGCCCAATTGGGCGGGAAACAGCCCAATCTGGCAACACTGCCCGCCTATTTGCACTGAGCACACGCGGAACTGTACATCCTAAAAGGTCTTATATTAAGCATTCTCTTTTTTTTCATTTCAAAGCCGTGCGAAGGAGCTAATCCATCTGCTTCATATCAAAGATCCCCACTTATCTTAATCCTCTTCCTTAGGATCTCTTTCATCTGTTGCCTTTGCTGTCCTTCCCTCTACCTCACGAACAAAAGTGGGGGAAACTAAGCCGTGATGGACTAATTAAATGCCACCCTTATTAACACCGGTCTTTTAACAGCCTCACACCACACACACAGAGACACACACACACACACGCAAACACACACACACACACGCACACACTCACACGCACGCACACACACACGCACGCACACGCGCACACACACACGCACGCACGCACGCACACACACACACACACACACACACGCACGCACACGCGCACACACACACGCACGCACACACACACACACACACACACACACACACACACACAAAGCCTGCAAGAGGTCACCCTTGGTTATCTGTCAATTGCTTCACGACTACAGGTCATTGCTGGCTGTTGGCTGGAGTCAGCACGGGAGAATGCCCACATGTGCTTGGCAGACCTACTGTACACCAGTCACAGTGAAAAAAAGAGGGGTAACCCGAGGTCCTAACTCTTTGAGGAGTACCATCACAAATATGTGCTTAGAATTTTCCCAGAATTTTGGGTTCTCATTATGATGTCATAAGGACTTTGCAAGATTTTTAACAGACTTCTATGGGAGCTGTAGCGTTCGAGTAAAATTCTAGAAGAACTGGGTAAAAGTCTTTACTCCTCAAAGGGCTAAATGTTTCTTGCTGGCGGCCATTTCCATTTCCTCAAAAAAAAGCAACAAAACTCCAAGTGAGTGCAACAACACCTAGCACCCCTGTGAGTTTATTGTCATTGAAATCAGCTAGCACTTAGCTAACAGACCGCCCTTGAATGCCAGGGTAATAATGTGAGGCTTTTGAGGGGACAGAGTAGTGCTAATAGCGTTATAATGCTTCCATATTCCCTCGCAAGCCGTCTAGACCACACTGGCAAACTATCAGACAGATTTGCTTTGTGAATTCAGAGTGCTTCAATTGACGTCTTTTTTCCTAATGAAGGGGGGAAGTGTGTGCATTTACACAGGCGAAGGCGCAACAGACTACTTGTGAAATAGACACATCGCAGAGACAAATGAGATTAGATGGGAATCTGAGTCCTTTTTAAGATGGCTCCCTCTATCAGAGGAGATCAGAGAGTTTCACACTGATAAGAAGAGTTAGCCGTGTGTAATACCACGGATCGGGACGGGATGAAAAGAGACGGAAAGCGGAGATTAAAGCAGTTGGGTAAACATTTTTTTTCATTTCAATTTCAAGATCTTTGTTGTC
>NC_085876.1:24992480-25069980 GCF_034702125.1 Engraulis encrasicolus | reverse complement strand
GACGAGATAAGTCGGAGGAATTTATTAACAGTACATATTTCCACCGAGACTCTATGGAAATCGTGTCTACAAAAAGATGGCGGGGAGAGAGAGAGAGATGACTAAATTATCCCATCAGCAGGGAAACGTCGAGCCGTTTTTCAAGTGTCACTCGCATGCGCTGAGGTGCCTCTAAACTGTGACTGACAAACACACCGAGCGTGGTTGACGGACAGGGTATGCCGGGCAGAAGAATGACTCTTTTTAACATATCATTTCATGTTGGGGGTTAGCCAGATGGGCTTCCTCGGCTTTGCCATTGCTGTGCAGTGTTGGTTTTTTAATGCCACACAAATTGGCTGGCTTGCTCTTCTGTGGGAAGACTGCCTACACACGTAGCCGAGAGAGAGAGAGAGAGAGAGAGAGAGAGAGAGAGAGAGAGAGAGAGAGACTTGTATACTGTATTCTATATAAAGCATTATTAAAATTCTATGAGGGAGGGGAACTTTTTTTTTCAAATCGCCTTTGCCAAAACGAGGGCTAACCGCGGTAATTAAATCATTAAATCCCTCTCTACGCATCGCAGGACACGGAGAGAATTAACTAACCAGCCCCGCCAAACTCATTTGCTGCTCAAGCATGAAATTATGACTTTTTTGGATAAATAATTACAAAGCTAACATCTGATAGCAGTGGAGTACCCAGGGGGAGGATTAGCAAAGACAGGGGTGTTAGCCCTCATTACCAGCCTGAGATGAGAGGACGGGGAGAGGAGAATATACTGGGACGGAGAGATAGGGCTGTGATTTTAATTGCAGGTTTCTCTGGTTGGCTGCTTATCACAACCTCTCAGAGGGATCAAATGGCTCGACAGAAAGAGGCATTTCATTAACCTGACGCCTTATCACGGGACAACCTGTATGATGCTAATGGCCAAATTACCATAAACGGGATCGTCTGTTTCCCTGTTGGATGTTATTGAGTCCCTCTTTTTTCCCTCTCCCCTTAACGAAGTGTGTGTGTGTGTGTGTCTGTGTCTGTGTGTGTGTGTGTGTGTGTGTGTGTGTGTGTGTGTGTGTGTGTGTGTGTGTGTGTGTGTGTGTGTGTGTGTGTGTGTGTGTGACAATGATGACACAATACTCTGCACTGCTGTCAGGCATTTACATACCAGGCTGAAATTGTTTCCCCATATCTTCCTCCCCTCTGCGTAAAAGCTGTCGTGCGCATCCTACACATTAGCAATAATTTAATATCTCCAAATGGCAAATTAATTCTCGGGCTTGGGTTAAAGTGTCAGGTAATGAAATCGTGTGAATTCAAGCTATATTCATCAATGGTTTGTGTGGGAGTGTCTTATAATAAACAATAAACTACCAAATAATTCTCAGTTGTGCTCACATAGAAAACATTTTGGCAACGATATAGCCTACAGTAGCCTATTTGGTGTAGGCTACTACAGAGACATCAGGCTTACTGTTGATATAATTTTAGAATTAAGAAAGACGGACTTAAAGAGAGTTCAGAATAAACAAATGCAAATATTGCCCTGGAAATATATAGCCTCTGTCGTTTGTCACTTACCCACAACCAAACTTTTACCCCCAGAAAATAAACACTTAAATAGCCTATAATCACCCCTCACTCCTCCCTCCTTATCCTCCCCTTAACACACACACACACACACACACACACACACACACACACACACACACACACACACACACCGACAGCCCCGACCAATGCACTAATCGTATGCTCCCGATATAGGAGGGGCCTCGCGCTTAAGTAGCATGCCAATCAAACCGTCAACTTCAAATTGTGAGAAGTCCTGAGGGTAGTCACATCACTTGGCGCTCAACTGCCGCTTGGAGTCTATCCCTGGGACAACCAGCCGCGAACGGAGCGAGTCAGTCAGCAGTGATTTTGACATCTTACTAATCTTTCTGGAGTTTCGTTCCCCCACCTTTTCCCCTTCCGAGTGGCTTGACTGAAATTGGACATGTCTTTCCCGCAGCTGGGCTATCCCCAGTTTTTGAGTGCCTCCCCAGAGGCGTACGGAGGGGAGCGGACGGGTGTTTTGTCCGCATCGACTCGGGAAGGGAGTTCGGAGAGTGCGGGGAATCCTTCCGCTTCAGCAGCAGCCGCGGCAGCGCCGCCAGTCACACCGATGTTGGGCATGTACGCAAACCCGTGGACTGCTCAAAACTACAGCGCGTTTCTTCCGTATAACAGCGCCGAGCTGGCACTGTTGTCCCAAATGGTAAGAGGACTTAACTCGCAAATGTTTATCTGCACGGTGGCACGGTAATAAGTCCTGAGAAGATGAAAAGTTGTTAAAAAAATGAACCTAAAATCGGAAAGGTTTTTTTCATTATCTATTTGCAACCAGGCTGCCAAAAAAACGGCAAATTGCCAATAAAGCGCATGCCAAAAAAATATATGAGCACGGAGTTGGGAATATTGTGTCGAATAATTTATTTTGTGCTGGTAACAATTTTGGAATTATTTAAACGTCTTGCCATGATGATGATGATGATGTGTCAATTGTAAATGACCAAGAGCTCTGGTGGTGCCCCTTGTCCGAGGTCATTATGTAACCCCATTCTGCTGTGAAGCAAACAGCTAAATTACCTAATATCAACTTTGTTTGTAGTATACCCAAGATAAGTAATTCTGTTAAATCTTGTGCAAAAGAAACAGCTAGCAATAGAGATGCAACCTGCATTGTTATTGTAGACTATGAATTTCCTGAAATGAAAAGCATTACATGTCCACAATGCCTACCAACGCATCTGAACAAATATGACAAGAAAAATCTATTCAGGATTATTGAATGCCGATGTTATGAATGCGAAATGCAATTTGTACTTTTACGCATGCAATTTAAACTTTTTACGCATTACTGAAACTTTAGGCCTTGTGATCAGTTGTCTCACCTGAGGCTTTCATGGTGAATTAAACCACGTAGTTGGCTCAGGGATGTAAGGCCTAAACGTTGTGCTCTGTTCCCTTTGTCTGTTATAGGGCTCGCAATACGAATTGAAGGATTCTCCCGGTGCGCATCCCTCGGGTTTTGTACACCCAGCTCAAGGCTTTTACCCATACGGCCAGTATCAGTATGGCGACCCGTCCCGGGCGAAGAGTGCCACCCGGGAAACGACTAGCACGCTGAAAGCCTGGCTACAGGAGCACAAGAAGAACCCCTACCCCACCAAGGGCGAGAAGATCATGCTCGCCATCATTACCAAGATGACCCTCACACAGGTGTCCACGTGGTTCGCCAACGCGCGCCGACGGCTGAAAAAGGAGAACAAGGTGACGTGGGGACGCAGCGCGGAGGACCGTGATGGCAGGATATTTGACAGCGACAACGACGATGATCACGACAAGAACGAGGACGACGAAGAGATCGATTTGGAGAGCATCGATGTCGTCAAAACAGACGATGGCATCGAGGAGCAGAGAAAGCTGGAGCAAGGGTCCTCGTTGGAAAGGCCGAGCCCCGCCGAGCTCGATTTGAATGTGGAAAACATGGAACCAAAACGGACATTATCTATTCCCGAGATCAAGGGTGTGAATGACTCAATTACAAACAATAATAAAGAATCCCAAGCTGTCAAAAACGTCCCCGCACTTTCTCCCGAGGCCCCCGGATGCCAACGTCCCCAAAACACTAAGCCAAAAATATGGTCTTTGGCGGAGACGGCGACGAGTCCTGATAACTCGCAGAAGGCCAGTGCGCTCTCGGCCCCCGTAGGCCTGCGCGCCTCTTCTCTGCCTTCTCACCATCCGGCATTCCTGCCGACCCACGGAATATACACTTGCCAGATTGGAAAGCTTCATAATTGGGCGGCAAGTGCCGCGTTTCTCAGCGCCAACTCCCTCATGAACGTCAGGTCACTGCTAGGTGTCAACCAACAAGGCGGTCATCACTTCAGCCACAGTCCCGCGACGCACATCAAGAGGTCACCCTCACCGCCAGGCCATTCGGGTCCAGAGGGAGACAGCGATAACTCATCCGACGGCTTCAGCCCACAACGCCATGGTATGCACAATGCATTTCATTTTGCTATTTTATAGCAAAAATACTCTTATGTCGCCAACATGCAAAATCTTTAAACAAATGTTTACACTGCATATTTGGCGCATTATTCCAATGCTAAATTGTAATTTTATATATTTTATTGTGACTTTTTAGATCAAGACAACAGCCAAAGGATTGAGCCTCGGACACCAGTGCTGAGATCACCGTTCCAACAAATGCATGAAAGGTACTACTCGTAAATTAGGTTATAGCCTCTGTTGCAAACTTTTATGTTCATATTTATTCTATAGTGCACTGTATACATTTAACATGCATAGTGCATAATGCATACTGCATACATGTGTACTTGCTTTCAAAAGTTATAGATGAGTTGGCAATGGGTGTCAAGTCTAAAAAAATGTTTTTGTCTTCTTTTGTTATCATCAGGGCTCACCATGAAGCGACACAGCGGATTCTAAAGACCGTTTCCTGAGCACCAAGACGAGAAAATAAATTATTTAAAAACAAATCAAGTTCAAGTTAGCTTATATGTCCTATAACAGTGTCCTAGAAAATATACAGACCCCATAACATATCACATGATTTCAATTCATGTTTGATTTCGCGTTTATCTTGTAGCATATGTTCTTTTTTTCATTATTACTTTATGGAAGATATTTGTACAAAAAACAGCAGCTGAAAATTTGTGCAAAGATTATATTTTGTGTAATAAAGAAAACGAAATATCAGATCGTTTCTCTGACATTTTTATGATAAGGCCTACTGCTTTCACTTCCATATTCCTGAAACACACTCCATGTAAAAAATAAATCCTGCGTAAATTAATTCCTACAATTAACATTTTTAAGAAGGCAAGACGTGTGTTTTTCAACTGAATTGTTGCATATTTATCGATATTCTCTTCCCATTTAGTCTGCAGTAGAAATTTGTTAATCGTTTTTTTAAAGAATTCCACTACAATTAATTTGTCGACTGTGCGGGGCGTCTATAATCAATGACGTTCCCATCCTTCAGAAACGAGTGCCTTCCAGTAGTTTGAGACTAGCGACCTCTATCTGTTGAAAATGGACCTGACATAGACATACACTATGTTGGCAGCACAGACGACATAATTTTCCACCTCTTTGGGATTTCGATTTTGTATGCCCACATAAATGATACTTGTGTTCAAAAATCTAAATTATTATTATTAGCCTAATAAAAGGGACATACATAGGGCGATGACCTAATTCAGAATGTAGGATATTGAACCTCCTAAGACTTGAATGATGTTGAACCTCCTAAGACCTTATGGGTGGACACTGAACGGAATCTATGAACCACATGCACGTGAGACATGATTGTGGATGGTATAGAATTGCACGTTTAACCTCTGTTTATTTAAGTGTCTACAAAGAAATACAATTTAAAAGCAACCTCCTAAATTGGATACCAATGTGTGGACATTGACAGTTGTGTTATTTTAGAAGCTTGGGATCTGAGTCCGAGATTTCTACATTTCAGACCCAACAAAGGTCAAATGTGCTTTTGTCTTCATTAATTTCCTTACATACGACATGAGTCGAAAATCAAGCCATGTCGCCAACAATATTTAGGGCGTGTCAATCAATAGCCTACCTAAACTATCTTGTAATACTGGCCTGTAATTGAAGAAAAAAGTTATAGCGGATTCCCACCTGAAGCATGGTAAAATAGGCCTACGGCATAATAAAAGACGCCTTGATGAATCAGCGATAAAATAAATAGCTGTATGTAGACATGTGCAGGTGTCAGAATGAAATACAGATCAGCTGTTGCTATAACAGCTGGTGCCCCGCGAACCAGCATGCGGCCTGCCGGGTAGGCTTAAGTGAGATCATGCCAGTGCAAGACAAGATTTGGAGAAGGTGTCGAGAGGAACTCGTCAGGATATCTCTCTCTCTCTGTGTGTGTGTGTGTGTGTGTGTGTGTGTGTGTGTGTGTGTGTGTGTGTGTGTGTGCGCGCGCGCGCGCGCGTGTTTTGCTGGGTGTTGCAGGTTGCATGTAGCCTAGGCCTACACAGGGGAGTTTAACTCCCATATCAAGTCGAAGTCTTCAAATTTAACCGCAAAGCGTCTCCTTTTGCTCCCAATTGTCCAACGCAGTATTCTGCACAGTTAGAAGAACAATCCCCTGCCGGACCAGCGTGCTTCGAGACACCAAAATATATCTGCATGTTTACGCGAAGATAATCTAAATATAAGGTGACTAATTCGTAATTGTTTGAAGATGTGTTTATACTTCATGCGCTCGGCAGTAAGACAATCCGGGAGGTGGGCGGTGGTGTGAATAATATTTTTTCTCTTCACAAATGATACGAGTGGAACAGTGACAGACCCACATCTGTTTTGGGGTCGCGCGAGTGCACGGCAACAGCCGAACACATTCTTCCCGCGTGACAAAGATGGAGATTTATTGGCGAGCTAATGAAATGCATGATGGCGGATCATTAAAACATGTTGTCTTTTTTGAGAGAGAGAGAGCGAGAGAGAGAGAGCTGAAGGGAAACGCCACGACTCAGCAGAAACGCTGCAGTGTTGTGTTAAAGCTCCCAAGTGACAAAAAGGTCAATAAGTCATTACGCAATTGCGGTTTGGAATCAGAAATGTAAGTTCCAGAGATTTGTTCTTTGGAAATGTTTGTGATGACATTGGAAATTACAGACTTATAAATGCCTGGTGAAACCCAATCAACAACTGGATTCAGTTGTTTATTTGTCGGACGCCATCAGCCCAGATGCAAGAAAAAAGGCAGATGAAGTCTTTGATCGTGCTGTGGGGAGCGATGGGTTTTACATCAACAGTTTATCCAGTGTGCCGGAAGGTGGACATCCATTTCCAAAGCAATACGCGGTTGCTTATTCCATCATTCCTTCGTTTTTAGCTTTTTAAAAATGTTGTTTCCTCCTCTCCTCCTCCCTCTTTTTTTCCAAGGACACGACAGACACAGCGGTGCTATCTGTCATTCCACCTGGTCAGGTATAGGGTGTCAATCAAAGGCTGTAATCCCGAGCCGAGCACTGGCCATGTTACGGCGTATCTGTCCCATGCTAATGCAGCAGCAACCGGGCCATCCTTGGCCTTTGTGGGCCCGCCTCGATAAGACATTAAATGGCAGGCCGTTTGAAAGGCCAAGTTTGGAGGAAATTCGGGAAAATGAATAAGTGAAACCAGGAAGGTGTGAAGGACAAACCTGATGGAGGTGTGTGTTGTTTAGTGTTGTGGTGTGTGTGTGTGTGTGTGTATGTGTATGTGTGTGTGTGTGTGTGTGTGTGTGTGTGTGTGTGTGTGTGTGTGTGTGTGTGTGTGCACGCCTGCTTCAAGGGGACTGTGCATGCATAAATGAATGAGTAAATAAGACAGATAGGTAGACTACCTTACCAAAAAAAAGTGTTGAATCAGAGTATAAACCAGTGCATGCAAAACATAAAATTTGAACACTGAGCAGCCGCATACTAAAAATAAAATACAAAATAGCTGTTGGCAACAACATTTTTTTTGAGCAGCACAACCAACTCCTGCGCTTGCTGCCTTTACCAAGTGAAATAAATAGACACATGAAATAAAAAAACGTGCACACATCATTTAGTCGGTAACACATATATCCTCGTGGAGGAGGAGGTGTCCCGGGTGGGAGAAAATAATCCAGTTAAAATAGATGTGCGATAGGCTACGGTTACAAAGATATTTTTTCAGTCGGACACCCAGAGAAATGGGGGCAGGTTGAAACCCATGCGGGGATCCACATGGGCAGTGTCAAATATGAGGGCGATAGGGGTAATCCCCCCACGGCGAGGTACTTCATAGAGGAGATAGATTTACTGACGGTTATCTCTCTCGCTCACACCCCCATATAAAGCACAGCTATATTACCCCCCCCCCACCACCACCACCCAGACACAGTGGCACACACATGCACACACACACTCACACATACACACAAATGTACACATACTACACACATGCACACACACACATACACAGAACACACACAAATGTAAACATGCTACACACATGCACACGCACACACACACGCACGCACACACACACGATACACATGTGCAAGAGTGAGAGAGAGAGACATATGGTCTTAAAATACTCTGCTACATCCAGGATATCACTATTTAAAGATTTATCGTTTACACATCCATGGCCCCTGCTCCAAAGCGCACATGTAGTAAGATACAAATGCCTACATGTGTGTGCGCGCTCACACACACACACACACACACACACACACACAGTTTACTTCTTTATTTGTGCCCACAATTCAAACACACACACACACACACACACACACACACACACACACACACACACACACACACACACACACACACACACACATGCAGTCAGACAAGAAAGGCAGGAGTCCAATATATATTGTTCCTCATGTCGTTGGATGGCATACTTTCCTGTGATGTCATTGTGAATGTAAATAAAATAAAATATATACTATATTTACTGAAACATACTTTTTGTCTTGAAGGGAAGATGGTGCATGCACACGCACACACACACACACAATACTATTCTTTATTTTGTTGTGTGTTTGTGTGTGTGTGATGTGAGTTTGAAAGTGTGCACGTATGCCTGAATGTGTATGTGTGTGTGTGTGTGTGTGTGTGTATCATGTGAGTTTGAAAGTGTGCAGGTATGCCTGAATGTGTGTGTACATGTGTTTGTCTCTGTTTAATAAAGACTGCCGGGTTGTATATCTCGCTACATACATGTGTTTGTGTCATCAACAGTGGACTCTTACGAGGGAACTCTCTTTCACACACACACACATCGTCCTCTCTCTCTCCCTTTCTGTCTCTGTCTCTCTTTCCTCCACTGTGTCCAGGGTTTATATTAACGTAATCAATTACAAGCAAACAGAGTGACGGACCGGGTCGAGGGGGTGAGGCAGAGAGAGAGAGAGAGAGAGAGAGAGAGAGAGAGAGAGAGAGAGAGAGAGAAGGGGAGGGACAAAGATAGAAGGAAGAAACACATGGCGAGCGCAATAGACACAGAATGAAAGATGAAGTGAGACGGAGAAAGAGTGAGGAAAGTAAAAAAGAAAGAGATGAGAGGGAGGGATGAAGGAGAAGGGAGTGAGATAGCTAGATAGAAATGAAGGACAAGTAAATGAGAGACAGAGAGAGAGAGCAGAAAGAGAGAGAGAAAGGGAGAGAGGGGGCCACCAAGACCCCTCTGCTGGAATGAGGCCTGGTTGCTAGGCGAGCCACGCTGCACTCTCAAACTCTCCCCTTCAAGCCGAGCCCTGGCTGCACACACACACACACACACACGCACGTACACACACTCTCACACAAACATACGCACCCACACACACATACACACACACGCACCCACACACACATACACAAACATACACACACGCACACACACACACACTTTTATGTGTAGGGACACAGGCCTCATCCAGTCAGCACAGCAGAGAGTGCATGTGGAATGGGACTGTGTGTGTGTGTGTGTGTGTGTTGGGGGGTCATTAGAATGCACTAGGGTTCTAGAGCTCATAGCCTCAAAGCTGGGTCCTGAGAAGGACGAGAGGAATTTGTCACTAACACCTCTGCACAACATCACACACACAGCGTTTTTACATGGGACATGGATGGTTGTGTGTGTGTGTGTGTGTGTGTGTGTGAGTGTGTGTGCGTGTGTGTGTGTATGTGTGTGTCCGGATGGGGTTGACAGAATTATAAACAACCATCTTTTAATGTCACTGTGGTCACCCTAAAAAAATAATCTGCCTTTCTTCTGCCCGCTTTTGAAATATCCTAGACCTTTCTTTTGCTTTTCAATCTGCATTTTTGGACAGAATCTTCCCATGCAGTATTCCTTCACTGGATTCAGGGCATATTTTCAGTGGCGTGTCTATGTGTAGGGGTTAATGCCATTTATTTTTTAATGTGTTATATGTTTTATTTCCATTTCAATAAACATTTTCCACATATATAAAAAGAAAGAGAGAGAGAGAAAGAGAGAGGAGAGACAGAGAGAGAACAAGAGCAATATACAGGTATATATATTTTGGTATTATTCTCTCTATTTATACATTATATTTTCTCTCTCTTTCTTTTCTATATACAGTACATGGGAGATGTCTGTTGAAGGGAAAATAGCTGTTTGAGTTCTGTTTGTCTGAGTTGTCAGTGCCCCAGAGTGCAAACAAATAGATACAACAAAACAAACAAGCAGACACACATAAATCAGATAGCTCGATTATAATAAGATAGATAGATTATAATCATAATAACCATCTCCACTCTGCTCCCCTCTCTCATCATCTCTTATATTACCTGATGTGGTTGAAAGATGCAAGGTTTTGTTTGTTTGTTTTGGGTTTTTGTTGTTGTTGTTTTCCATTTCTTGGTCTGGAAAGGCCAAATGGTGTTTGCCATTCCAGTCAGAGAAAAAGACCATTAGCTCACTAATCTGCTGATAATGTCAATTAGTGCTGCTGTATCAGACCAGCCCTCCACACACACACACACACACACACACACACACACACACACACACACACACACACACACACACACACACACACACACACACACACACACACACACACAACCCTCCACCTGATCTAGGACCCTGGTACCCCCCTAAGACCTGGAGGGCTACTGTAACAACCTCTGTAACACACTATCTCCATAACTGCACACACTCTCTCTCTCTCTCTCTCTCTCTCTCTCTCTCTCTCTCTCTCTCTCTCACACACACACACACACACACAAAGGCTTACTGCCCCACATCTGCAAACATCTGACAACACAGTCATGAAAGACTGAAAACCACACATACACACATTGTGTGTCATACCATCACACACTGCACACGTGCACACACACACACACAAGCATTCACGCACACGCACACATGCAAGCATTCACACACACATGCATGCGCATGCGCAAGCACACACACACACACACACACACACACACACACACACACACACACACACACACACACACACACACACACACACACACACACACACACAGGGTTCATTATAAGCCATTGGGTGTCCCTTTTCTGACCCCAGCTGTACCTGATATAAAAAACCCCTTTAAACTCCACTTTCCTTTTTACGCCTTTAGAGCTCTTGTCCTTGAGGTAAAAAAAAAAAAATCCCATAGCCACAGCTTTTTCCATTCATTCATCCCCATCCCCCACTAACCACATTATTTTTCTATTAGTGGCTGATCACGTGCAGGGCAAATTATTATGACCATGGCCTGTAATCCAATATGCTAATACCAGAGTGAAGTGAGATACTCACTGACCCCCCCATAAGGAAGGCTTACAGTCAGATTTCCTACTGCCCCCCACCACCCACCTATGCCCTGTAACCACCCACGCAGAAACACACTAGGGAGAGAGAGACCACACAAACGCGCCCACACTCCCAAGACACACAGACAAAGATATTATAACGTGGTGTATATGGACACACATGTGTGTACGCAAGCACGCATGCACACGAGCACACACTTCTTAAAATATGCCCCATTCCCAGCACACACACACACACTAAATATATTTCCATCCATTACCATCCACATATCCCACTTCCTATTTTTTAAAAACCTGTAAAACAAACATTCTTTCTGTCCCATCTTTGACGTCATGCTCCCTTACAGAACATAGGCCCAATTGTGTCATTGCTGCTGACGTTTGTGCTGAAACCATGTTTGCTGACTTTGTGGTAACGGCAGAGTCCCAAGGGAACGCTTTACTGGCTCCTTAATCGCGCTTAAATTGATTCCTGAAATGAGGATGGTAATTGAAAACCAGCCGTTGTGTGTGTTTGAGGCATAAATATGATGCCCTGAGAGATCTGCTGCGATGCTGCCACCTACAGGGTGGAAAGTGTACAACGCCACAAGACAGTTTTGGAATGGGACGTGTGCTTGCATAATCGTTTGTGTGTGTGTGTGTGTGTGTGTGTGTGTGTGTGTGTGTGTGTGTGAGTGTGTGTTGGGGAGGGGGGATTTGTATTTTCCTAAAAAGTATGTGCTGTGGGATAAAACGCAGAGAGACATGAACTCTCTAGAACTGTACTGTGGTAAGCTACGTCTCCTGAAATTTTCTGAATTATTTCCATAGAAAAAGGAAAGTGTATCTGTGGATGTTGATACCAAATGTATGCTCCAATGGGATGGGAGAAACATGCAAAAGGAGAGAAACAAAAAAAATATGAGAAATATAGAAAAAAAACATTTCAATAAAGAGAAGAAACAGAAATACACATTCCACCAGTTAAAAAAAAATTGTTGGTGGCGGTGGTGGCAGTTTCAAGCCATGTGGTTCCTCAAAATCTGCCAAACTTGGCAGAAGGAACACAACTAGAGGTATGTCGTTCATGAACGAGCCGGTTCTTTTGAAAGGCTCCCTGAAGTGAACGCTGGGAACAGAATCACAGCTGGGGGAGCCACTCGACCGTTGTTTCGTTCATTTTTCATTCATTTTAAGCACGTGACCTCGAGAGTAATTAAATTTGGGAAAAAACACAATTGTTTACCTCAAAGAGAGGCAAAAACGGTCTTTAGAAGCAGGAGAATAATCAGTTGTTGTTTGGACAAAATTACCTTGAGATGGAGTCAAAATATTACATTCTTAACACTGAATACATAATTTAAAAAAGAGCCAAAAGAGCCAGTTTTTTGAACGGCTCTTTGAAAGGAACGAGCCACTAAGATCCGGATCCCGTTAAAGAGCCATAAATCCCATCTCTAAACACAACCCTCTCTTACAAAGATAATGAACCTGCAAAATAAGAAATCAATGACACTGTCAACCATCAATTCATGAAAATATAAGAAAGAAAGCCCAAAAATTAGCAATGGTTACGTTTATACAATTTCTCGTTTTTGGGCTTACTTATTTGTGTATCCATTGTTTTTCTTGAAATGCTCCTTTATGAGTCTATGAGTAACATAGCTTAACCCTATACTGCACGGTGTTGCCATATGGCAACATACCATTCTTTTGGCATTTCCTGGTATTTAAATATAAATAATAGACACTGATTGGTTTTTATATTGAAACTGTGACCTTGTATTATCCAATGATGTGGTTTCTTGACATCACCTGACAACACACACTGCCCCAGGCTCGCTCTTTCCCTCACTGTACATGAGCGTGTGTCCTTGACAGATTGCTCTGCCATTGGCCAAGATTTTTCACACTTTTTGCAATATTTACAAAATTTAAAAAAATATTGGGATGATCTATAGTTAGTCATGATCTGTTTTCACCATTTGTTTTGTTTTCAACTAAAATTATTTCCATTTTATGATTAAAAATAGTTATGTTGCCATACGGCAACATTTGGTACGTTTACATGAGGCATTTAAATCCGATTTAACTCACTTTAAATCTCATTAAAACTTAATTCCACTTTAAAAACATCATGTAAACACTTACCGAACAGGATTTAAGTTTATTCCGATTTAAACTTAAGTCCGATTAAAGTGGGTGGTTTATTCCTCTTTTAAATCCGATTAAACACGTTCCTCTGTCATGTAACCTTTTAATCAGAATTACAATAAATCCGGTCGTTCCACGCATGCTCGTTGACCACACGATGGCGCCAAGAGCCCGTGCTCTTTGTCAGTGAGAAAAAGATGGCGGCACTTCCTGTTGATTTTCACATGAAAGTTTTGCTTAATTTAAAGTCCCTAAGCGACTATAAATGTTGTGGCTTCCATATATTGATGTAAAAGTGCCCCACGAAGTAATTAAGCACAACAAAGTTACTCCACATCACCCTTTCACCAGTTCGTTTTTCTAAGCTAGGAGGGTGCTAACTAGCATTTGAAAGAACCAGACCCAAAGGGGATTTTACCAGCCTTGAGTCCACTGAGGGAATTCATTTTCGGGCTGAAGATAAGCTTGTGTCCCAGTAGTTCCCCGGAGGTTTGGCGACCACGCCCCCACGCCTTATTTGGCTCACTCAGCACGTGCGTCCTCAGTCCAATCGCAATGCTTTATTTTCCCCAGACGTTTAATCGCATTTAAGTGAAATTGCCATGTATACACGTCGCAAAATAACTCTTAATCCGATCTACTTAAATCCGATCTATTAGATCCGATTCAAAACATCATGTACACGTAGCAATTGTGCGGTAATGGAACAAGACGGTCAATAGGGAAAGTGTATTGATACAAATACCCAATTCTAATTGATTGATTAATTGATTTATTTATTGATTGAATGATTGATAACTGATAATATTTATAATTAGTGTAAAAGGTAGTCTGTAATGAACATTAAAAATGTTATAATAGGTGTACAGAACTGTTTTATGAGCTTTCACTCTGAGTACATGTAGAAAAGCGAACAAGGCCTATGCAGCCTCCCCAGACTGCCAGAGATATACCACAAAAATCCCCAAACCCCAGATTAGAGCATAAAGCTACTGTCATCTTGACCATTTGAAGCCTCCAAAATGTTTTGACTTCATGTGTATGTTATAATTAGGCTAATTAGCACACAACGTTTGTGCAAATCTGTCAACCCGATCAAAAATTATTGTACAAAGTCAACCATTTTGAAAGTCAGCCATTTTAAAAGCATAATCTCGAAATTTCAAACAGCTCATAAACCAATTATATTATTAACACACGAGATTTACTGCAAATCCAAGCACCCACTGAAAAGTTGTGGCGTAAACAAAAGGTAGGCCGTCTCGAAAGATTGCCAACTTCAAAGTCAGCCATCTTGAAATTCAGCTATCTTTAAAGCACTGGCCTCACAATTTTACATGGCTTATTTACTCATTATAGAGTGTTATCACACAAGGTTTAGTATAAATCCAAGCATCCATTCAAAAGTTATGACAAATAAACTGTCGGTTATGTTGAAAGATGCCTGGCCCACAAATCGGCCATCTTGAATGTCGGCCATCTTGAAAGTGTTGGCATCCAAAATTAAATCAGTTCATGTACATATTATAGACAGTTACCATACACATTTTTTTTGTGCAAATCTATGCACAGATATTGTGTTAATACCTAATATATTCATTGGTGGTTAGTCAAAGTAGTACCACTGAAATACTGTTTTTCGGGGATATATTAAACAGTATTCACTTGTTCTCTCAGGGGCAAAAATGTGTTAAATAACTCCCTTGAACTGTTGGGTAAACTTTCAATGTTTTTCTGAGATAAAAACAATTATATTTCTATAAAATAATCCATAATGTTGTATGACCCTTGTTTGGTCTTGGAGGGAAAATATACACTGGATCCTTTCCGTAACTGCACAATGTTGCCATATGGCAACAAACCTAAATGTACCCCCCCAAAAAACTTTTTTTTGAAAAAAATTGCGAAAATGTCTTAAGAAGTTCATTTTATGTGACAAAAACCACAGTTAGATTTTTTTCCATGATGGGATAATAATGTGTGCAGTATAGGGTTAAGCATATCTAGTTATGACTAATTATTATCATGAATTTTATTTTTGTACATAACACTTCATTCGGGAGGGTTGTAGCTTTCATATTAGTGACCTCTGAAGCCAAGTGATTAATTGAAAGTCAGGTTATTAGCAAATTAGTTATTCCAAACAGATGGATAGGTGACAAAACTTTTGGAGACGGCTGTAGACCTCGAGCGGATTTAATGTTGTGCTTTATGAGGATCCTTAAAACTGCTTGAGAGGTATAAGATTAAGACACTCCACCGATTTGCATTAGGCTTTCCATTGCTAGACACCCAGTCATACTTTTGAATGGTCATGCAACACTCTCTCAATTCCCCCTGAGACAGGAGAAATCCGTATTCACCTCTTAACACGTCCTCCTACAATGATGTAAAAATCGTCATTTTGCATCATTGTAGGAGGAAGTGAAAGAGAGGTAGATTTCTGTTGAGACTACAAGCTTTTTCCCCCACCCTTTCAACCCCGCCCATAGGGGGTTAGACCTAATGCTCTAACAGACCTATCACAGATCAGTAGGCCCATACGACTTTGTTGCTGTCGACCAACGTTGACGGAAGCACGTGAGCGAGAACTTGTTGTCACCATGTGGGTGTTATTAAATACAGCGCATTTACAGTCGGCCACAAATATGAACGAGATGATGAGCTCGCACCGGTTTGCTCTACTAACACACCACGTGTGAGGAGTGGGGAGGCAGGCGCAAACTTGTGTAGAGGTGTGAGACAAGACCCATATACACACACTTGAGTGAGTTGTTGACCAACCAGTTCATGGGCGCGCGACCTCGGAGGCAGTCCGCAGACGAGCGTTGAAGGGGATAAGCAACTGCAGAGGTTGCAAGATCTGACTGCAGCCGCATTCATCCCGCGATAGTTTGACACCATGTGACATGTCACCTCGTCAACGCAACATCGACGAAATTTCGAAGTTTGAGAGGAAATCTAACCGTCATGGAGCATTTTCATCCAGGGTGCATTGCTGTCTAAATGCGCATGCATGCGTTGACAACATCTCGATCGCACCTATTGTCCCAGTGCTTTTGAAATCACTGGCATTGAGGCTCCAGCAAGCAGTGTTGCCAGATTGTGCTGTTTCCCACCCAATTGGGCTGCTTGGGATGGTGCTGTTTCCCACCCAATTGGGCTGCTTGGGATGGACGTCTGTGGGTAAAAATGGCATTTTACAGGAAAACTCGCCCAATCTTTACCATAGACATCAATAGAATTGGCCTGAATTTAGTTCTTCCAGGCGGGTTTTGAGCATTTTTTGGGCTGGAAATCATCAGCCTCATCTGGCAACACTGCCAGTAAGTCACTGGAAAGCTGGAAAGGAGAAGTTGGAAAGGAGAAGTTGGAGCACACTGCAGCTTAGTTTTCAAGACTTTATTTTGTGCACACACCCGACCAACATTTCGGTGTTGCTACGCCTTCTTCAGAGTCAAATGATAGCAAGAGAGAGACACACATTTGAAGACTTGACATTCACAGGTGATCCCACTTGGTTTGGCTAAATTGGTCTCATCTCATTGCAGGTAATTGACCTCACCCCCCAACACCAGGACAAGATTGCAGACAATTAGACAGAGAGGCTTCACACACACACACACACACACACACACACACACACACACACACACACACACACACACACACACACACACACACCTTACTTGAGATTTAGGGAAAGTAGACTCTGGCTCTTTTAGGACAGTAGAGGGCGGACATGCGCCTGAACTGAGCGCTACTCGCCCATTAAACCCTTAAAGAAGAAGAAGAAGAAGAAGAAGAAGAAGAGAGGCTTCATAGAAAGGCATTTTGGATTCATACTCTAAATTCAGTGGAGCCTCAGGGCATACATGAGGAACTCAATATGTTTCTTTCTGTAACAAATTGCTCCAGCATCGCGGCTGTGGTCTTGCAATAATTGTAGCTGTGGTTTTATTGACAATGTTCTTTGTGCATTGTTTTTTCACTTTTTTGTTTTTGGAAGTTGGAAAGCTGTTTAATTGTCTACAATCTTGTCCTGGTGTTGGGGGGTGGGGTCAATTACCTGCAATGAGATGACACCAATTTAGCCAAACCAAGTGGGATCACCTGTGAATGTCAAGTCGTGAAATGTGTCTCTCTCTCTTGCTATCATTTGACTCTGAAGAAGGTGTAGCAACACTGAAACGTTGGTCGCGTGTGTGCACAAAATAAAGTCTTGAAAACTAAGCTGCAGTGTGCTCCAGCTTCTCCTTTCCAGTGATGTCTGTCCCACTGTGATACACCTGCAAGCAGGGTTGCCAGATGAGGCTGATGATTTCCAGCCCAAAAAATGGTCAAAACCCGCCTAGAAGCTCAAAATCCCGCCCAATTCTATTGATTTCTATGGCTTAATTTTTTTCTGCTAAATGCCATTTTCACCCGCACACGGCCATCCTAAGCAGCCCAATTGGACGGAAAACAGCCCAACTTGACAACACTAGGCGAATACGACTTCCTTGCTGTCGATCAACATTGACGAAGCACGTGAGCGAGAACTTGTTGTCACGATGTGGGTGTTATTAAATACAGCGCATTTAAAGTCGGCCACAAATATGAACGAGACGATGAGCTCGCACCGGTTTGCTCTACTAACACACCACGTGTGAGGAGTGGGGGGACAGGCAGTGAGGAGGAGCTGAAGTGGGGACCTGCGCAAACTTGTGTAGAGGTGTGAGACAAGACCCATATACACACGTGAGTGAGTTGTTGACCAACCAGGGCCTCGTTTCCCGATAACGATGGTTCTTAGCCTTACGTGTGTCGTTAACCAGTGATCCTACGAATGTTCTTAGATTTCCTACGACTGTTTCCAAAAGACACTCGTACATGAACGCGCGTGCACATCCTCTAAGATCATTCGTAGCGTCCCTCTTAAAGGGCAATTCCGGCCAGTTTGGATTCATATCCCATCTTGGGTGGACCCAGGGAAAAGGATGAAAGGCGAAACCGCGAGAAATTTTCATGCGTGCTGCGCAAAGTTGTTCAATTGCGCTGTTTTCGGTTAAACCCTGGCCCGTCGGGCAGGTATTTGACCTGTTTTAAAGCTCCTAGCGTGAATTAAAACCCTTTGAACGATTTGGCCGTGGTGTGTGGGTCCATACAAGTCGATCTAGTGGTTCACAGTTCCATTAGGTAGCACAGGTACGATACAACAGGAGTTTTCAAAAGTGGCGCACCTACCTCTCTCAGCTTCCGCCTTCCAACTACGTCCGCAAAATGGTTTGCCAAAGTGATACTTCATAGTAATCCATTTTATTTTTGTCCACCAAAGACGAGCCACAAGAAACATATTCACACGTTCACATGCCCTGTGTTGTTATTGTCTCGCAGATTCACTTCTCTGTCACTGAACGCAGTTTAGTGACGTCACGGTGTCACATGACTCCTGGAAGGAATAATTCTTTATCTGTAACAAATATTCTGGTTCCAAAAAGATAACCATGGCCACCAAACTCTTCAATGTAACCACCCCAGCGGAGGATCCATCTCAAAATATCAAACAGTATATTACGACAGCGCCTCTCTCTCTCGCCTCTGTATAATAACTGGATGAGCGAATTGCGTTCCTCCCAGGAGTCATGTGACACCGTGACGTCACTAAACTGCGTTCAGTGACAGAGAAGTGAATCTGCGAGACAATAACAACACAGGGCATGGGAACGTGTGAATATGTTTCTTGTGGCTCGTCTTTGGTGGACAAAAATAAAATGGATTACTATGAAGTATCACTTTGGCAAACCATTTTGCGGACGTAGTTGGAAGGCGGAAGCTGAGAGAGGTAGGTGCGCCACTTTTGAAAACTCCTGTTGTATCGTACCTGTGCTACCTAATGGAACTGTGAACCACTAGATCGACTTGTATGGACCCACACACCACGGCCAAATCGTTCAAAGGGTTTTAATTCACGCTAGGAGCTTTAAAACAGGTCAAATACCTGCCCGACGGGCCAGGGTTTAACCGAAAACAGCGCAATTGAACAACTTTGCGCAGCACGCATGAAAATTTCTCGCGGTTTCGCCTTTCATCCTTTTCCCTGGGTCCACCCAAGATGGGATATGAATCCAAACTGGCCGGAATTGCCCTTTAAGGATCGCTGTCCACATATGTGGTGCTGAAGTGTCCTCGGAGTGAACTGCGCCGTCATGCTGCTAAACCATTTACAAAATGTAATCGTGTGTCAGTATCAAAAGTTGTTTCCTATAAGGGTGGGACTACATTTGTAGCAGTTTGCAACTATCGACAGGAGTTATTGTTGGCAAATGAAATAAAATGCACACACACAATGAAATCATGCAAAACCATGAGCTACGCCGTTAAACCAGACAAAGCGCGTGCAGTTGGCTACCGTGCTTAAAGGGGCATTCCACCGGTGGAGACATGAATATGTTACTGAAAGTGGGTCATATGTATAGTAGAATAGTAACATACATTTCTAATTTGGTGCCTTCTTGGCCAAGAAAAGGCAGAAAATGACTTTAGTGCTTGTGGATTTGTGACAACAATCCCCATAATGCACTGCAATGCTCAAGTTCCACAGACCACACCCAGTTATTTGGGACTCTATGCATCATCCCTCCCTCAGCTTGCAGGCAGTGTTGCCAGATTGGGCTGTTTCCCGCCCAATTGGGCTGCTTAGGATGGTCGTGTGCGGGTAAAAATGGCATTTAGCAGAAAAACCCGCCCAATTTTAGCCATAGAAATCAATAGAATTGGGCGTTTTTTTGAGCTTCTAGGCTGGTTTTGAGCATTTTTTGGGCTGGAAATCATCAGCCTCATCTGGCAACCCTGCTTGCAGGTGCATCACAGTGGGACAGACATCACTGGAAAGGAGAAGCTGGAGCACACTGCAGCTTAGTTTTCAAGACTTTATTTTGAGCACACACGCGACCAACGTTTCTGTGTTGCTACACCTTCTTCAGAGTCAAATGATAGCAAGAGAGAGAGACACACATTTCAAGACTTGACATTCACAGGTGATCCTACTTGGTTTGGCTAAATTGGTCTGATCTCATTGCAGGTAATTGACCCCACCCCCCAACACCAGGACAAGATTGTAGACAATTAGACAGCTTGCCAACTTCCCAAAACAAAATAAAAAAGTGAAAAAAACAATACACAAAGAACATTGTCAACAATAAACCACAGCTACAATTATTAGACCACAGCCGCGTGCTGCTGGATGTGTTACAGAGAACAAGACATATTGTGTTCCTCATTTATGCCCTGAGGCTCCACTGAATTTAGAGTATGAATCCAAAATGCCTTTCCACAAAGCCTCTCTGTCTAATTGTCTACAATCTTGTCCTGGTGTTGGGGGGTGGGGTCAATTACCTGCAATGAGATGAGACCAATTTAGCCAAACCAAGTGGGATCACCTGTGAATGTCAAGTCCTGAAATGTGTGTCTCTCTCTTGCTATCATTTGACTCTGAAGAAGGTGTAGCAACACTGAAACGTTGGTCGGGTGTGTGCACAAAATAAAGTCTTGAAAACTAAGCTGCAGTGTGCTCCAGCTTCTCCTTTCCAGCTATGCCAGTGACTTACTGGCAGTGGTTGCCAGATGGGCCCAAGCCAAAAAAAATACTCAAAATCCGCCTGGAACCACTAAATCCCGCCCAATTCTATTGATGTCAATGGGAAAGATTGGGCGAGTTTTCCTGTAAAATGCTATTTTTACCCGCAGACGGCCATCCCAAGCAGCCCAATTGGGTGGGAAACAGCCCAATCTGGCAACACTGCTTACTGGAGCCTCAATGCCAGTGATTTCAAAAGCACTGGGACACTGATCTGTGATAGGTCTGTTAGAGCATTAGGTCCAACCCCCTATGGGCGGGGTTGAAAAGGTGGGGAAAAGGCTTGTAGTCTCAACAGAAATCCACCTCTCTTACACTTCCTATGTCGATGATGCAAAATGACCATTTTTACATCATTGACATAGGAAGTGTTAAGAGATGAATGCGGATTTCTCCTATCTCAGAGGGAATTGAGAATTTTTTGAAAGACCATTCAAAAGTATGACTGGCTGTCTATCAATGGGAAGCCTAATGCAAAATGGGTGGAGTGTCCCTTTAATATTTAAGAAGACAAGTAGGCCTAGGAGTTCCAAATTGGGATGCGCATTAGGGGAGCGGCGTGCAAAGTACCGCACACTCAAGGCTTTAACTAGCCTAGAAATCTAGACGCCCCTAGCGACCGCAAATTGAATTTGCTCCCGGGGGCAGTCTAGCGGACCCCGGTCGTTTTGCGAGGCTGAAAGTTATCCGATGACAGGGCCAATCAAATCGCGAGGGGGGCCGGGCTACCTAGTAAACAGGAAACTTTCTAAGAAGAAGCATGGTGTCCGTCCGTGCTACGTACAGCACGAAAGTGTTTACTTAATTTAAAAAGCATGGATGATAATACATTTCGTGGCTGACATGGATTGATGTAATAATACACCATGAACTTATCGGACACAAATAGATCTCAACACATTACCATTTGATCATTCGATGTTTTAAACTAGCTCGGTAAGCTAAGTTGAGCATTTTACAGAACCAGATAGTCACACGCTATTATCAGACCACTACTGTAGGTGTAGAATGAAATTGCCGCCCCAATTTCTAATAAGACACATGCCATTTAAAACGAGACATTTGGGAGCTTTGAAAGTCTTTGAGTAGCTTACTAAATAGATGGGAATGACACCTAGTCTACCAAGCTAGTGGCTAGCTAACCTGTCGTCAACAACACAGAGCTAAGTATCCAGGTTAGGGTTAGGGTTAGAAACAAAAAAACTAGGGTTAGAAACAAAAAACTAACATCAAAAAGATAACTAGCTCCGTTATATGGCGGTGGGATCGATAGTCTGGCTAGTGGGAGCGAGCTGACCGGGGAGCGTCCTGCGTTGGGAGCGACAATCAGGGAAAGTTATGGGTATACAGCTAGCTAGCTAACACTGAACATGCCATGTTGACAACAATCATAAATATAACCATTTAACAAGCCCCAAATTGCTCGACATTTCGCTGATTGATCAAGGAGGGCCATGTGGTTGAAAACGAGGCATTTTTGAACTGTATAAGTGAAAACACGATTTATTAGGAAAATTGTTTGTGGCTGTGGTCATCACACGCATTCACTGCTACGACGGCTGGAAGTTGCCGCTTCACCTACAAAGAGGCCCTCGCTAGTGGCTAGCTAACCTGTCGTCAATAACAGAGCTAGGTATCCAGCTTTGTATTATATGCCTGCCCCAAATTCTAATAAGATCCATGTCATTAAAAACGAGACATTTGGGAGCTTTGAAAGTCTATAAGTCGCTTACTAAATAGATGGGAATGACACCTAGTCTACCAAGCTAGCGGCTAGCCATGTATTAGTTATGGGTATACAGCTAGCTAGCTAACACCGAACATGCCATGTTGACAACAATCATAAATATAACCATTTAACAAGCCCCAAATTGCTCGACATTTCGCTGATTGATCAAGGAGGGCCATGTAGTTGAAAACGATGCATTTTTGAACTGTATAAGTGAAAACACGATTTATTAGGAAACTTGTTTGTGGCTGTGGTCATCACACGCATTCACTGCTACGACGGCTCGAAGTTGCCGCTTCACCTACAAAGGGGCGTGTCGCGTGAACGTTGTGAAAGACAGCTGTGACGTTACACAGAAGTGTGTGGGGATTGGTTGTTCCACCATCCTATTGCGTGACGTTGAGTGCTGAAGCAACCGTTTATCCCGCCCACACTGCCGCCCAGCCCTCCGAGACCCTGGTACAGCTTTTTGCTGTACGGGACTGGCTGCGCTAGGCTAGGCTTTAACAACTGTGAGGAACATTTTGCACGGCAGTCTGCTGTTATTAAAACAAAAAATCTACACAAATCCCCATCGCTGCCTTTTTATGTCATAGTTCACCCTTAGCGTCTTTTCTGCGTCGCTTTCCCTTTCTTAGGGTAGGCCTACTTGAAAATGAAAGGGTGCGCAACGACTCGCTGACCGTTTTTCTTTTTTTTATGTTTCGGTAGTGGCCTTCCGACATCACCACCCAGCCCCCTATTTATTTTGCGTGTGGATGCCTTGTTCTTGTTCACGAAGCACCCACACAAATTATGATTGATCACAATTTAATAATGCCCTGATTTATCAAACACAGCTGAACTATTTTACTGCCTGTAAAATATTTTCCACACACACTGCTTTCATTTTATACACTTACACAATTAATGTTACCTTCTTATTTTCGTTACAGTGTCAACTGTGGTGTCATGATATTTACACTCCCGTCTTAAAACATCAACTTGAAGCGCAATTTTCCTCTTTTCCTGTGGGTGTCTCCACTGTGCCATGCCACTCGCGTCTTAAAACAGCAAACTTATGCGCAAGTTTCTTCTTTTCCCTTCATATCCTGTGGGTGTCTCCACTGTGCCATGCCGTTACGATCAATCTTAGCGCGTTAAGACTACTCCGGACCACTCGTGGACTTCTCTTAGAGTTACGTGTCAACCTGCGATGGTTCTTTGTTAAGTTGGCTTTGGGAAACCCTCCGTGAGCTCTACGATGGTGTTACGTGTGAACTTAAGTAGCACGTAGCGTTAAGTAAGGGTTAACGTTCGGCGAGAAGGTCGCTACCGTGGAATAGCAGCACGACAGAGAGAACCTTCAGACCCCGACGCGGAGCGGAGGGGTCTTGTTCTCTCTGAAGTGCTGCTATTCCACAAAGCGACCGACTCGCCGAAAGTTAACCCGCTTATTATATGGATATACTTAAATGATTCACACAGTGCCGTTGTGGAACACCGCTAGGCAACAGCTAGGTAGCCAGGACAACAGGTGTTGTCTATCACAGCAGCTGATTAGAGTCTTGTTGAAAAGTCGCTTTAGCAGTGAAAAGTCTTGTTGCCATTGACAGCGGTCTGTTATAGACCAACCCGTCCGTTATCGAAAAATAACAGACGTGCGAACGTTGGGGAGCCCCGTTGAAATGAATGGAGCATTCGACCGATGACGTCACACCATATAATAAGTAGTACTTAAGGCCCTTTCGGAAACGAGGCCCAGTTCATGGGCGCGTGACCTCGGAGGCAGTCTGCAGACGAGCGTTGAAGGGGATAAGCAACTGCAGAGGTTGCAAGATCTGACTGCAGTCGCATTCATCCCGCAATAGTTTGACACCATGTGACATGTCACCTCGTCGACGCAACATCACCGACATTTTGAAGTTTGACAGGAAATCTAACCGTCATGCAGCATTTTCATCCAGGGTGCATAGCTGTCTAAATACGCATGCATGCGTTGACGACAAGTCGATCGCGCCAAAGAAAATGGAATATTGTACAAGAACGACCACTAGCTGGTGTGGCCAGGAGTGGCACTGCAGCTATGTTATCGCAGCCAAGTAAATAATGAATGGGTGCCAATGGGGCTGTACGCTTCTCATAGAACTATCTGCCCGTGTGATTTTTTCCCTGGAAACAATGGAGTCGCGTTCGATAGATATGAGTAAGTGAAAGCATTTGCCGACACGTTTGCATCTTGTCAAGTGTTAGATTCGTGAAAATGACCCTTATTTCAACTATAGCAATGACATAACACGTGACAATCGACTTTACGGCACTACGCCATTTGTTTTGTAGTTTTAAGTCTGACTTCAGATGTCGATGTGTTTAAAGTTATGTTAGGATTGTTGCGGACACCTGTTATTTATTGCATTTAAGGTGGTGGAAAAGCGGCATGTGTACATGGGGTAAAGGAAATGACTGCGCTCATCCTTAAAGGAGAAGTCCAGTTTTTTGAACATTAAGGCCATTTTCTGAGTGGTCTGCAATGTTTTAGAGTCCCCCTCACCGTTTATTTCATGTTTGCTGCACTCTCTGTTATTTGGCTGATTTGGATTTTATCTCAACCAGCTTTAGAATGGCCGTCTATGGGCACCTGCAACTCTGTTCTTAAAATCTCCTTAAACATTTGTTTTTGGAAGTCAACAGCTCTCAAAGTGGTTAGGGGTGTTCACTAGCAGTCCCTAACAAGTGTCAAGGCAAAATATGGCTTCTGTCATTTTTTATTTGCCATTTTGTGAAAGAAAGTGAAAGTGAAACTTAATTTACAAATTGCTACATAAAACACACATAAAACACGACAGATGCCATATTTCGCTACACAAATTGTTAAGGAACACCAGTGAATACTGCTGAACACTTGGTGAGTTGCATATTCTTGAAAACAAATGTTAAAGGTGATTTTAAGAACAGAGTTGCAGGTGCCCATAGACGGCCATTCAAAAGCTGGTTGAGATCAAATCCAAATAAGCCAAATAACAGAGACTGCAGCAAACATGAAATAAACGGTGAGGGGGACTCTAAAACATTGCAGACCACTCAGAAAATGGCCTTAATGTTCAAAAAACTGGACTTCTCCTTTAAGAATTTGGGCACCTTCAATTAACATGTTGGACGGCGGTGGGGGGTTTTGAGGTGTGTGACCGTAGATGTCTCTGCTAAGATCAGTCAGAGTACGTCTCTCGTCAGCTCTGGTCGTGAATAGTCGCAGAGATTCCTCAGCCAGCAGGTATTAGCCGAATGCTAGCGTGTTGCAGGACAAAACTAACACGTCTTTGGGAGAACAAAGCCATGTCAGGAACCCAATTCACATCTTTACAAACCAGAGAACAGAACCGTCACAAATCCCTGCTGAGCCATTTAGCCCAATAGGCTCCCATTCATCTTTTACTTGGCTGCGTTCGCCAACGGGGCTATAATGGGAGCCAATGAGAGATGCCTATCTCATAGCTTAGAGAATTTCTGATCGCGCCTATTGCCTGCAAGCTGAGTGAGGGATGATGCGTAGAGTCCCAAATAACTGGGTGTGGCCTGTGGAACTTGAGCATTGCAGTGCATTATGGGGATTGTTGTCACAAATCCACAAGCACAAAAATGTCATTTTCTTCCTTTTCTCGGCCAAGAAGGCACCAAATTAGAAATGTATGCTACTATTCTACTATATATATGACCCACTTTCGATACATATTCATGTCTCCACCGGTGGGATGCCCCTTTAAGTATGGCCTTACATGTCCTATAATCGACCTTTGACCCCAACAAGTGTATATCCTTGTATCATCAGGAACTTATGATGAATAAGTACACCAAGTTTGGTAAATATCCTTTCATCAGTATGGGAGATCTGCTATATTATAATATCCATATGAGGCTATGTGATTTTAGCCCACTAGTCATTACATGATTGTGAATTTCAAAGATGTATATTTTCTTCTGGAGCAAATCTGCCCTGTAGGCATCTTAAATTCTTATTCTTCATAAAATTACAGTTTGATTGATAACAAAATCAAAATGTGGTAACATACGTTTTCGGCCCAAAAATGAATGATCGTACTATTCAACGTCCTATCATTTGATTCTATACCTATCTGTGATGTAGGCACCAAACATAGATTAATAGATACCAGATGTGCTTTCACTTCTACTACTTTCTTCACTTCAACTACTTAACTTACACCTTTAACCCTAATTCACTTTAACAACTTGCTTTAAGTTGCTATTTTAGCCTATGTGACCTTGACCTTCAAAACCTGGATTATAATGGATAAGTACACAAAGTTTCATGAAAGTCTTTCAACTGGCTGAAGAAATATCAATTAATATCAATGTGGTAATATGCATACGGTCCAAAAATGATTGTGCCATGCTCCATTCAAAGCCGTAAACATTTTTTATTGTACCGCTCTGCACTGTAGGCCCCAAACATTCTTAATATACAGAACATTCCAATTTAAAATATTAAGAAAATGCTTTCACTTTAGTCTACCGCCACCTTAAACTCTTTTTAAGCTAATTTACTTGAAAAAATTGCATTTAATAGGCTATTTTAGCCTATGTGACCCCCTTGTGACCTTGACCTTTGACCCTTAAGGCCTAAATTGTCTTGCAGCATCTTTGACTACTTATAATGAGTAAATACATCAAGTTTCATGAAAATGATTCAATTGGTTGAGGATATATCAACCAATATTTATATGTGGTGACATGCGTTTTTGGTCGAAAAATTGATGTACCTGGCTCCATTTAAAGGCCCTGTAAAAACAAATCTGTACCAATCCGCACTGTAGGCACAAAAAAATCTTAATCTACAGAATATTACGAATAAAATGATACCACATAGGCTTTCGCTTTATTTACTTCCACCTTCAAACCTAATTCGCTCAGACTATCATTTCAATGGGAAATGCTAGGCTAGTGAATTCAGACAAAATTGAACGATTTTTTCATAAATTGGCGCATTTCCGACATCCACTTCGCTCATGATGATTGGTGGGTGCGCGTTTCGCGGAGCTCATTTCCGCCGACAGTTTACTCAGCCAATTACGTGCCACGTTATTGACTGACTTACGATTGACCAGAAAGCTATATGGAAGATGGGCATTGGATGCATGGAGGTATTATAAGGTGCCCAACCACAGACCTGTAAAACTCGCGCACCCACCAATCATCATGGGCGTAGTGGATGTAGGAAATGTGCGAATTTGTGAAAATGGTGACTTGCTAATCGGCAAAGCTAATCAGCCAAATCCTGCCCCGCTGAGCCAGTCAGCTGTGGTTGAAGCATGGTGTGCGTTACAATATGCGACCTTGCCTCCTCCACTTGTGCTCGTCTCCTCATCCTGCCTCATGGCCCCTCCTCCGTGGAGAAAACAATAAAGTTTCCCAGCTGTCAGCCTAGCCACAACAACTTTTGAGGGACTGTTTTTCATTCACCATCCCAATTGCAAATGAGAAAAAGACTCTACAATTGAGCTTTTGCAAGATATTGAAATATAATGCTGTTGTCAGTGATGTCATCATGACATATTACTTCCTGGTACGAGGAGACAAGCACAAGTGGAGGAGGCAAGGTCGCATATTGTAACGCACTCATTCGGAGACATTCAGTTTTCTTTCCCTTCACAAAGGGGCGTAACGCACATTTACGAGCAAAGTACCCGGATGGCCGTTCATGCATATTGGAATGTTTCTGAATTTTAAATTTGTGCCTTGACCAAAACTTTCCCTTAACCTAACCTGTCACACAGGACCACTGTGCTGACAGAGATGACGGTGATCTAAAGCAGCTTTTGGTCAGAACGTTGGACTGTCGGGACAAAGGGTTTCATGTTATCGGGTAAAAGGTCTGTAAGACCAAAGAAAATGGAATCTTGTACAAGAACGACAACTAGCTGGTGTGGCCAGGAGTGGCACTGCAGCTATGTTATCGCAGCCAAGTAAATAATGAATGGGTGCCAATGGGGCTGTACGCTTCTCTTAGAACTATCTGCCCGTGTGATTTTTTCCCTGGAAACAATGAAGTCGCGTTCGATAGATATGAGTAAGTGAAAGCATTTGCCGACACGTTTGCATCTTGTCAAGTGTTAGATTCGTGAAAATGACCCTTATTTCAACTATAGCAATGACATAACACGTGACAATCGACTTTACGTCACTACGCCATTTGTTTTGTAGTTTTAAGTCTGACTTCAGATGTCGATGTGTTTAAAGTTATGTTAGGATTGTTGCGGACACCTGTTATTTATTGCATTTAAGGTGGTGGAAAAGCGGCATGTGTACATGGGGTAAAGGAAATGACTGCGCTCATCCTTAAGAATTTGGGCACCTTCAATTAACATGTTGGACGGTGGTGGGGGTTGAGGTGTGTGACCGTAGATGTCTCTGCTAGGAGGATCAGTCAGAGTACGTCTCTCGTCAGCTCTGGTCGTGAATAGTCGCAGAGATTCCTCAGCCAGCAGGTATTAGCCGAATGCTAGCGTGTTGCAGGACAAAACTAACACGTCTTTGGGAGAACAAAGCCATGTCAGGAACCTTTAACTTCACTTCTAATACAACTTCCATGATAAGGTACAGAATGTGCACACATCTTTACAAACCAGAGAACAGAATCGTCACAAATCCATGCTGAGCCATTTAGCCCAATAGGCTCCCATTCATCTTTTACTTGGCTGCGTGCGCCAACGGGGCTATAATGGGAGCCAATGACAGACGCCTATCTCATAGCTTAGAACATTTCTGGTAAGACTAAGGGCTCTAGGATCAATGGAGCAGACTCCAACCTCCATTGCTGGTTCTGGCATGCTTTTGACTCCTGTCAATCACCGCCATAACGTGGCGCATCTGGGCTCCGGAAACCTGCGTGCGCCTGCGAAGGTGATAAGTGAAAATTAGCGGGGAGGAGCCCCATGGGTCCCTAACAATACAAATGAGAAAATTTTACTTTTAGTATAATTATCAGTTAGGTTGTGAGCTAAATACATCCATCATATGATGTTTTTTTTTCCTAATTCCACATCTTCAAGTGGAAAAGAACAGTCTATGACCAGGTGACGTTGGTATGCCGCCTAACAGAGGAATCCTCCATCTTGAAGGATGAGATGACCAGGCATATTCAGAGCATCAGAGATATGCAAAAAAAAACCTCTCAGATTCTCTTTCGGGTAAGTTTGGGTGGGGTGTCTGGGCATGCTAACTATTTTCTCATGGAAGTGTCTGAGCTCACTTTCTTTTTTATGTTTACTTTTGATTTTAAGTCACAGAAGACGGAGGTAAAGCTGCTCTCCTGTAGAAAAGGGTGGATTCCCTCAATAACAAACTACTCAAGACCAAAGAGCTCTTCACAAACGTCCTGAAGGGAGAACTCCCTGAGGAGGATGAGGTGGATGAAGAAGAGGAGGATGGGGCTGAGGAAGAAGATGGTAAGGGTCGACCAAATCTACCCTTTTCACAGTTCTTGTTAAATTAATTTAAAAAGATACTGTGGGGACGCCCATCCGAAGTCGGTGTGGCCGTGGCGAACCCGATTTATGGGGCAATAAAACCATCCACGCCGGTCCATGTCCCCAGGCTGGGTCATGCACTACAAAAGCATCCAAACCACTGTTTCATGAATTATTTAATTACTGGGCTCATTCATGGTTTCTTTGCCGGTTTGTCTAACCTCCATGCTGTCTCCTTCACTTGATGCCCTCTTGGAGGGCCCGATTGACAAGTCATCTTTTCATCGACAGAAAGTATTCATGCAAAAAAACCCGTCTGATCGTCGACCTTTCCGCCCCTCACAATGGTCAGGCTGATAGCATCAATGACTTAATTCCGCTGCCTCTTTTCTCCTTGTTTTTACAGCACGGTGGACGACGCAATTAAATTAATGGCTTTGCAAAGGCAGAGATTTCCGACGCTTTTAAAGTCATGCCACTGCATCCATCGCAGTGGCCCCTATTTGGCGTTAAATGGAGATGGAAATTGTTCTTTTCTGTCAGGCTCACTTTCGGATGTAGAAGTAGTCTAAAAATATTTGACATGCTGGCCGGAACACTTTGTTGGATTCTTCTCAACCGTTTCCATTTCTGCACTTAAACACACTTTCTCTCATCTGGGTGTTCCTAATGCACGCCTCGCTGCCACTGGAGAAATTGACCCGTATTCGGCCCCCCAAAACACTTGGCTGACCAAAGGGGTTCATGGAAATTACAGACAGAGATCTTATAGACAGAGATAAGTCATTTCAGTTCTTTTCTGGTATCCACTTTCTGTCGGGTGAACGCCCCTTTGGGAGACCTTCGGTTAGGAGACCTTCGGAGTCCTGAGGTTGAGAATAAATGGAGTCCCCTTAGCACTGTAGATGGCGGTAGCGCACTTCTTGTGCAAACCTAAAAAAATAGAAGAAGAAGGAGGGCACAACGCCCCCTTAGGAGACCCAACTTGAGCACACACTTTTGCATTGAGTGGGCTGTTTTCTAAGCCTCTTTATTCCTCCAACCTCTTTGTTACAGATGTGGGAAATGTGCTCATTGTTCACATACATGCGACACAAAAACATTCAGTCATTCCCACTCTGGTAGGCAATACCCTTAAAATCAACGATTCGTCAACGTTGGTCGACAGTAACAAAGTCGTATTCGCCTATTAGCCCCAGACGACTTTGTTGCTGTCGACCAACATAGACGAAGCACGTGAGCGAGAACTTGTCACAATGTGGGTGTTATTAAATACAGCGCATTTACAGTCGGCCACAAAGATGAACGAGATGATGAGCTCTCACCAGTTTGCTCTACTAACACACCACGTGTGAGGAGTGGGGGGGACAGGCAGTGAGGAGGAGCTGAAGTGGAGACCTGCGCAAACTTGTGTAGGGGTGTGAGACAAGACTCATATACACACGTGAGTGAGTTGTTGACCAACCAGTTCATGGTCGTGTGACCTCGTAGCAGTGAGCGTTGAAGGGGATAAGCAACTGCAGAGGCTGCAAGATCTGACTGCAGTCGCATTCATCCCGCGATAGTTTGACACCATGTGACATGTCACCTTGTCGATGCAACATCACCGAAATTTTGAAGTTTGACAGGAAATCTAACCGTCATGCAACTTTTTGAGCCAGAATGCATTGCTGTCTAAATGCGGATACAGCCGTTGCGATAACTCGATCGCACCTATAGGCGAACCATGTGAGCGAGAACTTGTCAAGATGTGGGTGGTATTAAATACAGCGCATTTAAAGTCGGCCACAAATATGCACGAGACGATGAACTCGCACCAGATTGATCAACTCACACAGCAATGTTGTTTGCATTGCAAGGTTTAGAGCAAAACTGTGCTCTTATCCTGCCAATTGAACCTTCACACTTCATTTTACTGGTGCAATGTGCAATTAATGAAGATTGGTCAACAGGCTGGTGCACTTGAGCCATGAAACTTCACACACTAAAATGATGGGTGTCTCAGATATTTTGTTCAACCTGTTCATTACAGCGCACGAGCAGAGACAGTCTTATACGAGACGAATCACTCATGAAACCTTCCATAGGAATGAACGAGAGCATTTGGCTACGCGAACATGGCGTTTGCCGGTGTCACTCCCACCTGTCCGGTAACGAGAGCCAATTGCTTGCTGAGCTGCGCTGTCACTTATCCAATCGTCTCGACGCCTCGACGCAAGTGCAAACGTAAACCTTTACGACTGCTCGTACCTAATCGGTTTGTTTGCTGGCGGCCATGTGGTTTGTTTGCCGTCCGTGGAAACTTCATTGTGAATTGGGCAGAGAGCGCAACTCGACCATTAATCACCTTTCTGCGCCCATACAAAATGCAGGTGCAAGACAAAGGGACAGATATAATCACGGAAACAAAAACGGCCGTGTGCATACATGTGCACACCCGTTGTGGTTTTTCTTATGGTTGAAAACAAATAAGTAAGAAAAAGCAAAACGGGAGCAAGTCTGCAAGACATTCAACTTTGATCAGTTTAGCTTTTTTTTCTTATATTTTTCACCGTTGGTCATAGCTATTATCAGTTTGGGCAACAACATGATATCACAGTTTAAAACACCAACTTTGAGGCAGGCTAGCCTACATCATTAATTTATTCAATAGCCTATATATATATATTTGGTAACACTTTATAATAATGTTCCTTAGTAAAGACTCAGTAAATAATTAACTAATGATGAATAAAACATTAACAAATGTTTTTATTATTAACTAAGCTTTATTAATGCTTTATAAAATATCTATAAATGATATATTCAAGATTTTACACACCTTATAACAGACTATTTTATTCATTTACAAGCAACTTGTAAATGTTTGATAAATATGAAATATTAACATAACATTTCCTTGTCATTTACAAGCATTTGTTTACATTTCCTAATCATTTACAAACGTTTGTTAATGTTTTGTTCATCAATAGTTAATTATTTATTAAGTCTTTATAATGCTTTTTTGCATCCATTATTCTAAAGTGTTACCATATATTTTTTTACTGATGAGCAGGGACGACCATACTGCTTTGGCTATCAGAAAATAAATCCAGTGTCTTTTCTGTATGATGACTGGAGAATGGATGCCCGTTTGACAGCCGGCCGGAAGAGGTGAAGTCCACGCAACTCGCTCCCACCTGCCGCAAAACAGAACGTTGTCGTGGAATGTGGCGCATGCGCAGATCAAAAATAGCATAAAGAAAAACGCTGTTTTAAAGTGTTACTTTCATGTTTAGGTCATTCTAAGACGGCCATTAAACCCAGTTTTTCATTGTGTATCGCTGTGTTGTCCCACTGTCACACAACATTATTTCCCCCATTCATTCTTATATACCCCATCACTGACTAATCTCAAATAGTCAGTTTGAGGCGTAGCCAAGATGGCCGCCGAGTGATGGGACTTATGGTAACAGACTTTGGCACGAGTCAGGTAAATCCAGGGAGTTAAGAAACCTCTGAAAGACTCACATTATTTTATTTCGAGGCGGGGAAGATAGATTTAGATTTTTCTACTCCTCTTCAAATCACCTCCTTTCTTAGTCCTGTGACTTTTCTGCTTATCGTCCATAGCCATTTTTGTTCAATCAACTTTGAAATCTTGACAATTGAAAAACACCACCGTTTTCCCCATACCTGTTGTCCTGAGGCGGGAACATGCGCACCTGAGGTGGAGATGAGGTCGCGCTCAACAGCGAATCGCACGGCCCTATTAATTTGTGCATGTGAAGTGTCAAATCGGGTCGCAGCACTGCTTTAACTGTGCAATTTACGCACGAGCCACGACCAGAATTTCAAACCGTTTTGATTTTCTTGCGACCCTGCGATTGCACGATCGTGAGGCAAAATCGCTTGTCGTTACCCCATGTACACTGCACAGTGCGAGACTCACGATTGACCCGCGATTGAGCAAGAAATCGGCCCGACCCTCAAAAAGTCGTCTGAGTGCCAAATCTGGGCAAAAGTCGCACAGTGTAATGGGCCGTACACACACGTCGCTGCTATTTACTCGCTACTTGCTCACTCACCTACTCGCCACTCGCTCTGGGTGATTTTGTTTACTGGTTGTCATGGTTCCCGCTGTCCGCGCCAATAACGTCCGTACGAAACAAAATGTACGCTGTTTAACGTTGATCGTGTGCTGTGCACAACCATGCATATGAGCCTTTGATGGTGTACACTGTATTGGATGTATTTTCCTCAACACTTTTAACCAAAGTGTAATGGCGTGCAGAAGTTGGGTGGTCAGAACACCACAGGGGCAACGTCACCTGTCAATAATCTGTATTCTGCATTCCAATTGGTTACTCGCTTAACTCGCGTCGCTCGAAGATAAAATAAGTTTATCTCGGAACCCGCCCACATCGCATCGCTTGTACTCTCCTCGCCTACTCGCTGGCGAGACTCGCTGGAACACGTAGACATTCTATTGACTTCATCCGCTGAGCGAGTAACTAGCAGCGACGTGTGTGTACGGCCCTTAAGCCCAGCTTTAGGATAGCGAAGGTTGTGAAGCCGGCCATATCTTTACCAAATTCCATGAGAGAATAGGTGGGCACATGGGATTAGAAAAAAACTCAAGAGGCCATTCTGAACCAGTATTACTGGCCAGGCATGCAGGGGGATATCCATAAGTGGGTGAGTGGAGGGTGCATTTGTTACAGGCATGCAAAGAGGCTGGTACTACTCTATTGCCTCTATAAATATGCTTATAATTTCAATATTAGATTAGAGACTGCCATGACAGCCAGAAAAGGAGGGCATCAATTTAAGACAAGAAGAACTGAAAATCTACCTTTAATTGGTTTCTATACCTTTACAAACATGTTAAAAATAATTATCCTTACGTTTCCGAACCCTGGGAGCTGGTCAGCATAGACTTGGTAGGCTCTCTCAAGGCCACAAAGGGAAAAACGCTACATTTGCGTCCTGATGGACTATTTCACCAAGTGGCCAGAGGCCTATCCCAGAAGAAACAAAGGGGGCAAAAAAAAATGTGGCCAGGTGCATTATTGACCTGTTCCATAGATTCGAGTCTCCTCAGTGCCCGGGGAAAGGAGTTTGCGAAGGTCAGTGCTAGAGGTGCTTAACTCGACTCTTTGGGGCGTCCGGGTTGATTGGATCATTCCACAGAGGGTATCCGGATTAAGCCGGGCATACACCGTGCGATATTTTCACTCGTGGGTCTTAAGCTTCTGCTCACACTGCACGATGGAATTTCACTGTTTAAAAGTTCACAACTCACGACCTCACACTACACGAGCCGACAGTCGGATGCGAGCGAAATGCTTCCACCGTACGACGCGACAGACATGTTTCCCCGGTCTGCAGAGGAGGGAACATGCGCACCTGAGGTGGAGATGAGGTCGCGCTCAACAGCGAATCGCACGGCCCTATTAATTTGTGCATGTGAAGTGTCAAACCGGGTCGTAGCACTGCTTTAACTGTGCGATTTACGCACGTGCCACGACCAGAATTTCAAACCGTTTTGATTTTCTTGCGACCCTGCGATTGCACGATCGTGTACCCCATGTACCCCATGTACACTGCACGATGCGATTGGCCTGCGATTGAGCAAGAAATCGGCCCAACTCTCAAAAAGTCGTGCGAGTGCCAAATTAGGGCAAAAGTCGCACAGTGTAAGCCCAGCTTTAGACGGATCACTCGGATTACTTACTTTAAATAAAACTAAATAATAATAATGTATTTTTAAAAACATTTCTGCCGTTAAGTGGCTATGCGCCTCCCCTTTTTTGTCCCATTTATCAATTTACATTGATAGTAAGACAGTTTGATCAACAAAACTCACTTTATGAATCGTCACAGTTCCGAAACTCATGCTGCGATCCGACCCACCTGGGTCTGCTCACTGAACATGCGACCACGACTCGAAGAGTCTTTGGCAGCATTGAAACGGCATGTTCCTGATTTTGCAATAAGTAAGTGTTTGTAGGCTATTTAAGAAGACTAAAAGTCAAATATTTGGGAGCAGAAGTCTAGTTGAGCAGTGACAGACAGTAGGCGAGCAGCAGATGACCAATCGCTTCCGCTGCCGAGTTGCTTTGCGACTCACACACTTGTGGCAGAAACGTAACTTAAGTGGTGATCTGATCCATAGGGGATTCGCTGCTACCAACAACTCAGTCAGGATTCGCCTCTGACCGAGTCGCCGAGGGCGCCGCTATTGACTCGGGCGAGGGGAGTGACAGCAGTGGCTTTAAAACCTGTACGCTGTAACGCAGTGGTTGATAGTAGAGTCATGTCTGTAGACTATAATTTCCCTAAGAGTAGCCAACAGACTGAGATGTAAAAGTGTTAGTAGAGCACTGTTAACATTTACAAATGTAGACTCAATTGGCCACAAGAGTCAGGACGGATCAAACGGGCTCGTCGAGGTGGGAGTTGCTTCCGTTTTACTCAGTGAGTGTTCGTGACTGAACAACATACTAGAGAGATTATAGAATGGCTGTTGTAGTCAACTAAAGAGGGATATATTACAGTTTCATAATTTCTCGCGCTGTAACTGCCATTTTGTTGACATATTAATGAAATGGCGTCTGACTCGCCTTTGGTTGATCAATGCATGACAGCCATCCGGTCTGTCCGGATGAGGTCTTGATCCGGCTCTCCAACCGGATCGTCCGGGTTTTATTACAGCTCTAGTTTAAAATAGTTTGGTTCACTGTTTTGGACCAATTGTGACCTATTACTGCAGTCATTCACAAGCAAAGAGCGCGTTATCAGCGCGAGGCGGCTGACAGACCTGTCGGTCTCCAGTCTATACCTGGAACAGGAGCGCGATTCAGTGCACGCCCGCTCCAAAGGGAGATGAATACTATTTCCCAATGTCAAGTGTTCTAGCCTTGGTGTAGTGCATGATTTTACACTCCGCAGAGTTTACCAAAGAGTATCCAATCAATCACTGGGCATTTTACCAGGCACGTGCCGTCCATAGCGGCAGGTGAGGCAGTGCCTCATCAGACATCATGAGATGCAATAAATGATTCTTTTCAAGCATCTGTGTTATAACTTCCTTTTCTGTAATATTTAAATAATTTCAATCATTTTTGTCGCCAATATCGCCGTATTTGCCAATTTTCTATGAAATTGCTCAGAATAGGGAGCGACGTGAGGCAGCCCTCAGTGGTGTCTCACAGGGGATTGCGCAATCCTTTGTTAAAGGATTTATCCGGAGTTGGAACAACTTTGCCTCATTTTTGCATGTTTGGGAAATACAGTCACTCTAGAGCAATATCAAGGCAAAAGGATGCATTTTGAGAAAGTTTGATAATATCACGTTAGCGTGCCAATAAATCACACATGCAGCTCCGGTAAATGTACACACTAGACTGACTTTATTAACTGTGCCACTCACTCATACAGGTGTCGCCACCTAGTGACGCTTCTAGGAATACATATGAAAGGTGACATAAAGCCACCACTCTACATCCCCCTTCTTCTAGATAAAGTAGCTATGCTGCACACAACCTAATAACTAACCTCAACTAAGGCATGTAACAGATCAGGACTAAAACGCATAGAAAATCATCTGACCAAGCTGCCTATCTCAAAACATAAGATAACACCTAACATAGACATTAAGGGCAATAAGAGCAAGTAAAACCAGTTCAGTTAAACAAAAGAACACATTGATAACATTTTCACGTTTTCATTTTTCACTCTAAGGACTGACATAGTCCCCATAGCGCTGATTGGGCTGGCTGACTCTGCCTGCTCGTGTCACTACCAACTGTCTTTCAACTGGGCCAGCAGTATTGACCACTGGTGTGGTAGGAGGTGGAGGTGGTACGCTGGTGTCATTTTCTCTGTCAGGTGCCGGAGAGGTGGAGGTCAGTGGCACGTCCTCTTCAGGGGTTGCCGGTGGGTCCTCATCTACCCGGAGGAGATGCCGCCTGTTCCTGATGTAGCTCTTTCCTTGTGATGCTATCACATAGCTATTAGGCTGCTGGGCTGGGCCTTCCACTCTTGCCACGTGATCAAAACCACGTTCAGTCTGCACTCTGACTGTTTGACCTGGCTTAAGTGCAGCGAGACGGTGAGCATGGCGGTCATGATACATTTTCCCCCCTCATTCTGTGTTTGGTGATGGTGGCAGCCACGTTGACTTGGATGGCGGGTCTGAGCATGTCTGTGGTGGCTGGCAGGAAGGTCCTAGTACGCCTAGACATCAGGCGTTGAGCAGAAGAGGGGAGTCCCTCACGGGGAATGTTGCGAGCGTGCAGAATGGCTGCTTGAATGTCTGAGCCATCACGGTGGCACTTCTCCAGCAGGTGCTTGGCGGATCTCACTGCACGCTCAGCAAGGCCGTTAGATTGCGGATAGTAGGGACTGCTGCGGATGTGTTTAAAGTCCATGATTGTGAAAACTGTGCAAAGTCCCTCCCCGAAAACTGGGTCCCATTGTCACTCATGAAAGTGTGGGGCACACCATGTGTTGCAAAGTGTCTCTTCAGCTTCCCAATGACAGTGTTGCTGGTCATGTTGGGGAGGTAATCCAGCTCGAACCACCCGGAGTACGAGTCCACTAGGACTAGATGCATTTTGCCACGCCACTCAAAATATATCAGCTGCAGTGAATGACCATGGCAGTTCAGGAATGTCATGGAGTTGCATTGGCTCCTTTGCGTGGTGAGCTGTCAAAGCTTTGCATGCAGTACAGAGAGACACTTCTCTTTCGATGTCAGAGTACATTGAGGGCCAGTACATAGTCTCTCGAGCTCTGCGTTTGGCGGCTTCCATTCCGGATGGCCTTGGTGTAACTGGTCAGTGTAGAACTTTTGCAGTACTGCAGGTATCACAACCCTTTGCCCTCGTAGGATCAACCCGTTCATCCAATGTCAGCTCCTCCTTCATGGAGTAGAATGGTCGCAGCAGCTGTGGTAGTTCCTTGGAGGTGCTGGGCCAGCCGTGTAAGATGACTTCACAGAGCTGTTGACAAGTGATGTCGCTCTTGACTGCATCTCGTAATTCATCTGTGCGACGAGAGGAGAGAACCTGGACCGTCATCACCTCTAGTAAGTCATCAGTAAGCGGGGGCTCAGACTCAGGTAAATGTGCTCGTGACAGCGCGTCTGCCACATACAGCTCTTTGCCTCGCTTGTACATCACATCCAGGTTGTAGCGCTGCAACTTTAGCATCATACCCTGCAGGCGTGGTGATGCGGTGTGCAGTGGCTTTCTCAGAATGGTGACAAGGGGCTGGTGATCTGTTTCAGCAGTAACAGGGCGGCCGTATATGAAGTCATGAAATTTTTTAGCTGCAAACACCAGGGCTAACATTTCCTTTTCAATCTGAGCATACCTGGACTCAGTCGGTGTGAGGGCACGGGATGCGAATGCACACTGGCCGGCCTTGTTGGAGGCACACTGCCCCGAGACCATGTTGGGAGGCGTTGCTGATATAACCACTGGCTTTGAGGTGTCAAAGAACTGTAGCACGGGGGGATTGGTCAGCGCCTGTTTCAGTTTTTCTGAACGCCGCATCATTGGGCGTCATGCCAGTGCCACTCCACGTCGTGGTGTATCAGCTGTCTCAAAGGGCCCGTCATGTCACTGTACTGGGGAATGAATTTGGATAAATAGTTGGTCATGCCCAGAAATTGCTGTAGTGTCTGCTTGTCCTGAGGCTTCTCCATCTCGCAGACAGCTTTGACCTTTTCAGGATCTGGCTTAATCCCCGTCAGCAGTTAACAGGTGGCCAACATACTGCACAGAGTTGACCCTGAATTTGCATTTCTCAGGATTGAGCTTCATGTTGATGGCACGGATCCTGTTCATCACCTGTGTCAGGCGTTCATCGTGTTCTTGTAATGTGCGTCCCAGATGAGGATGTCATCGACCACGATCTCGCACGGTTGTCCTGCAAACAGCTGTTTCCATCACGTTTTGGAAGACCTCGCTGCCTGTGCATATGCCGTATGGCATTCTCAGGAACCTGTATCGGCCATGAGGTGACATGAATGTCGTGAGTTTTGAGGAGGCATGGTCCAAGGGGTATTTGCCAAATCCGCATTTGGCATCTAAGAAGATGCTAAATATTTTTGCCTCAGGCATGTCTGCGATGATTTGCTCGATGGATTTGAGGGGATGGCGGGGTCTGAGGAGGGCCTGGTTCAGATGCACTGGGTCTATGCAGATCCGCACTGTGCCGTCTTTTTTCTTTGCTGCAACCATGGCAGACACCCATTCTGTTGCTCATTTTCTGGTGTAATGACACCGAGAGCAGTCATTCGATCCAGCTCCGCCTTGACCTTATCTTTTCATGGCAATGGGGATCCTGCGTGGAGCGCATATTGTGGGGGCAACAGTGTCATCCAGTCTCATGTGATATACCCCAGGCAGTTTGCCTATGGACATTGGTGTCAAACAGGTCCTGGTATTGCAGTCTTTCTGGAGCTTCTTGTTGCAGTGTGTGGACATCTGGTCCAAGCTGTATGAGGCCTAGAGCAACACTGTCTTGCAACCCCAGTATGGGTTTCACATCCCTGTTCACCACATGAAACTTGAACTGTCCCCGTGTACACTGCAGTGTCACAGTGCCATCTGTTTTGATTGTCTCGCCTCCATAAGCCACGAGATTGACCTTTTCATATGGATCCACACGCACTGTGTGGTCCACAGCTTGTAGCATTTTCCTGGGCAGCACATTACATTTGGCGCCAGTGTCTACTTTCACCCTCAGTTGTGCATTTCCATTTTTCATTTCCAGCGTGGCAAAGATTTCCCCTTCTGTGCGCTTGTGAGTATTGTGTCACAGTAGAAAGTATCAACCTGATTGTCTGTCTCAGTGGTCAGTTCATTTACTCTACCAGTTGCTCTTCGCCTGTACTGAGAGGGGGCTGTGTGGCGAGCCGTGCCCTGCACTGGTGCAGAGCGACAACACTTAGCAAAGTGGTTCAGTTTTCCACAGTTATTGCATATCTTATTGAGAGCATAGCATTTACTGCGGTCAGGTGAGTGTTGGCCATTACAATTGCCACAGCGAGCCTTCTGAATTGAGCACACATCAGTTGTTTCCTTTCGGAGTTCTTTGGAGCTTTTTTCGGATTGTTCATGAAGCAAACACATGCTAATGGACAATTCAAGGGTAAGCTTCTGTTCACGTAACAGTTGTTTGCGAAGGGTATCGTTTTGTATTCCACAGACGATGCGGTCCCTTATCAAGTCATCACGGAGCGCGCCAAACTCGCATTTCTTTGCCAGTATTTTTAACTTGGAGACATATGCCTGTATTGACTCATCAGTTCCCTGGCTAGCAGTGTTAAAAGCGTGTCTGTCCATAATTATGTTTTTTGCTGGTAAGCACAACTCACGAAACTTTTTCAGTAGATCATCGGGCTTCTCTTGGCTTTCCCCTTCTCCATACACAAAAGATTCCGACTTCTCCGCAGCCTCCGGTCCGGCTAGGTTCAGTAGCGTGTAGGCTTGAACTTTCTTGGACTTGTCCGAGAGTCCTGCGTTGCAGTAGATTGTCCATTCCTTCTCAAATCTGCGCCAGTTGTCGGCTATATGTTCATCAAACACAAGTGGATCGATACGGCGGAGTCCTTGAGCCATTATTAACCGCTTCTGACACCATGTAGCGTGCCAATAAATCACACATGCAGCTCCGGTAAATGTACACACTAGACTGACTTTATTAACTGTGCCACTCACTCATACAGGTGTCGCCACCTAGTGACGCTTCTAGGAATACATATGAAAGGTGACATAAAGCCACCACTCTACAATCACGTTAGCCATATTAGCAATGCAATATGATAGAATGGGGGCATCATATCTCAGCGGTTACACACATTTCAAAAACACAACATTTTAAAGTCTTGCACAGCTCAAAACGACGTCACACTTACCTCGTAATATGTTGGGAGTATCACAAACCGAAGTGTCCCAAGCCCTTCATGTATTCTTGAAAGGTCTGCAGAATGTGTTTTGTGAAGCCAGTACCTTGACAATATCTACCGTTACGGTCAAGTCAACTTTTTGAGACAAAAGTCCACAAAAGTAGATGGGTTAGAAGCTGGGTTACATGCTACCATTCCGACATACCGTCATTCCAACATTGACGTTCAATTGTCGGAATTGTGATATTTTTTAAAAGAAATGAAACGTCCCACATTCCCAATTTCATTTGTTCTTTTGTCGGAATGGTGGTATGATTTTTTCTTTTCAACATACCACCATTCCGACGCGCAATTACAGCACCACACGCGTGGAGAGCTCACCATGGAATAATAGGACTGCACCAGCTGCTAATGCCTGAGAAAGAGACGCGCAAGTCAAGCCAGAATGATCGCACCCACTCAGAAATGTAAGTAGGTAAGTAAGTAAGTTTAATTTATAAAGCACATTTAAACAGCAAGAACTGACCAAAGTGCTGTACATTGTCAGACTAAAATACTAAAATTAAGCAATACTAAGAATTTGATTAAAAACAAGACAAAGTCAGCAGTAAGAATAAAACACATAAGATACAAAAGGCCTTCCACAGTGAATAAGATAAAATTACATGGATAAAGAAAAATAAGTAAATAAAAATAAGGGGGAAAAAAAGATGAAACTAGGGAGCAAAGGCCAATATGTAGAAATGAGTTTTAAGTCTGGATTTAAAAGTAGTGGTTGTAGGAGCAGAGCTGATGTCAGGGGGCAAAGTATACCAGAGATGAGGAGCTGCCACAGCAAATGCACGGTCCCCCCTGGTTTTGAGGCGGGACCGGGGAACATGGAGGAGACTTTAGTCGGCAGATCGAAGGGACGTGGGAGCGGAGCGGTGCTGAAACATGTCAGAGATGTAAGTAGGGGCCAGACCATTAAGTGCCTTAAAAAAACAAAAGTAAAATTTTAAATTGAATCCTAAAACTAATGGGGAGCCAATGGAGAGAGGAGAGGACAGGGGAGATGTGTTCATACTTCTTTGTGCCTGTTAAAAGCCTGGCCGCAGCATTCTGGACCAACTGCAGTCGAGCTAGCTGGCATTGAGGGGGGCCAAAGTAAAGGGCATTGCAGTAATCCAGCCGAGATGTTATGAAGGTGTGGATTACTGTTTCAAAATCTTGAAAGGACAGTGAGGGCTTGAGCCGGGTGATTACTCTTAGCTGATGGAAGCTACTTTTAATAACAGAATTAATCTGTTTCTTAAAACACATGTCCGAATCAAAGATTACCCCCAGGCTTTTGGCAGATGGCTTAACAAAGTAGGAGAGGTGAGATAAGTAGCCAGTAACTTTGGGAATTGATTTTGGGGATGTTTGACATCCAGTGCTTAATGGCCTCAACACAATTCAGGAGAGATTGGGCAGACTCCTGTGTTTTTAATGGTAAATAAAGCTGTGTCATCTGCATAGAAATGAAAAGAGACAAGGTGCTTACAAATTATGTCCCCTAGGGGGAGCATATACAGACAGAAGAGAATCGGCCCTAGAATCGATCCTTGGGGGACGCCATGGGAGACCGGGGTAGAGGCCGAGGAAGAATGACCAATAGAGACAGAGAAGGTCCTTTGTTGCAGATATGACTTAAACCATTGCAATGCTGTCCCTTTAATGCCCACCCACTCTTCAAGGCGGTTGAGGAGGATGTCATGATCCACAGTGTCAAAAGCTGCACTGAGATCTAGGAGGACCAGCACTGCATTTTGGCCAGCGTCGAGTGTGAGGAGCAAGTCATTGGTAATTTTTAGTAATGCCGTTTCTGTGCTGTGACATGCCCTGAAACCGTATTGAAAGGGCTCCAAGATGGCGTGCTGGGATAGGAAGGGGGACAACTGGGACAATACTACTTTTTCAAGTACTTTGGAAATGAATGGGAGTTTTGAGATGGGCCTATAGTTATTTAAGCATTTGGGATCAAGGTTGTGTTTCTTGAGTAAAGGCTGGACAGTTGCATGTTTGAGGCAGGCTGGGACAGAACCAGATGACAGACAAGAGTTTATTATAAGTTGTAGGGAGGGGCCAGTAATGTCAAAGGTTCCCTTTAAAATGGGGCAAGGGACCCCATCACTAGGAGAGGAGATGGTTTTCATGTGGAGCACAATGTCCTTTAAGTCGACCAGGGAGACAGGGTTGAAGTCGTAGAAAGTAGAGGTAGGAAGCGGGGGTGGGTGATAAGATAAATCCGGGGGTGGAAAAAGAGCTCTAATGATTTCAATTTTCTCTGTGAAAAAATGTAGGAAACTCTCACAGACACTGATGTACTGATGATAAGGGGTGATGTGTAGCCGATATTTCATTTGCCTGCGTAAAACTGATGCTATTTGTTTTTGTGACAATTGCATTAAGTCTTTTTTTTTGGGAAACACGTCACTCTTGCTTGTGGTTTTGGGCGGTTTCAGGTAGAGTTCAAGCAACATCGATCGATTACAGCCACCAAGTGCACAAGCCTCTGACCATACTACACCAAATGTCTTGTCATGTTGCGAACAGGGCTGGAAAAAAACACACCAACACAGTGTTCAAAAATGGAAAAAATATTGTCCAAATATAGTAGGAAATTCCATGTTCCACAATTGTGCTTCACGAGCTCTGATCAATCAAAGCGGCGCCAATAAAAGAACCCTGTTTGATTACCATCAGGATTTGAACCCACACCAAAATCAGCATCTCGAATGAATGCAGAATATTTAACCACTCACCTATCGCAACACATGACGGAATTCATAGTATATTTTGATTAAAGTCCAATAAGCATAGGCTACATGGAAATAGGCTACATGTACAGTGCTGGCCGAAAGTATTGGCACCCCAGAAATTCCGTCAGAAAAGGCCCAATTTCTCCCAAAAAATGAATGCAATCACAAATGCTTTGACATTAAAATGTCCATTTAATTTATCCTCAATGAAAAATCACAAAAAAGAATTGTCAAAAAGCCAAATTGAATATAATTCTGCACCAAACATAAAAAGGGGGTGGACGAAAGTATTGGCACCCTTTGAAAGATCATGTGCTGCTTCTCTAATTTGAATAATTAACGGCACCTGGTACTCACCTGTGGCACACAACAGGTGGTGGCAATAACTAAATCACACCAACAGCCAGTTAAAATGGACTGAAGTTGACTCAACCTCTGTCCTGTGCCACACACACACCACACTGAGCATGGAGAAAAGAAAGAAGACCAAAGAACTCTCTGAAGACTTTAAAAACAAAATTGTGAAGAAACATGGGCAATGTCAAAGCTACAAGTCCATCTCCAAAGATCTTGAAGTTCCTGTGTCTACTGTGCGCAGTGTCATCAAGAAGTTTAAAGAGCATGGCACTGTGGCTAACCTCCCCAGATCTGGACGGAAAAGGAAAATCTATGACAGATTTCAGCGAAAGATTTTGCAGATGGTGGGGAAAAAAATCGTAGACTAACATCCAAACAAGTTCAGGCTGCCCTGCAGTCCGAGGGTACAACAGTATCAATCCGTACTATCCGCCGACGTCTGAATGAAAAAGGACTCTATGGTTAGAAGACCCAGGAAAACCCCATTTCTGACCCAGAGACACAAAAAAAAGCCAGGCTGGAGTTTGCCAAAACCTACTTGAGAAAGCCAAAAACATTTTGGAAGAATGTTCTCTGGTCAGATGAGACAAAGGTAGAGCTTTTTGGGAAAGGGCATCAACACTGAGTTTTCAGGGAAAAAAACGAGGCCTTCAAAGAGAAGAACACGGTCCCACAGTCGAACATGGTGGAGGTTCCCTGATGTTTTGGGGTTGCTTTGCTGCCTCTGGCACTGGACTGCTTGACCGTGTGCATGGCATTATGAAGTCAGAAGACTATCAACAGATTTTGCAGCATAATGTAGGGCCCAGTGTGAGAAAGCTGGGTCTTCCTCAGAGGTCATGGGTCTTCCAGCAGGATAATAACCCTAAGCACACTTCAAAAAGCACTAGATAATGGTTTGAGAGAAAGCACTGGAGACTTCTAGCAATGAGTCCAGACCTGAATCCCATAGCAAACCTGTGGAGAGAGCTGAAAAGGGCAGTTTGGAAAAGGCACCCTTCAAATCTCAGGGACCTGGAGCAGTTTGCCAAAGAAGAATGGTCTAAAATTCCAGCAGAGTGTTGTAAGAAACTCACTGATGGTTACTGGAAGCGGTTGTTAGCAGTTATTTTGTCTAAAGGTTGTGCTACCAAGTATTAGGCTGAGGGTGCCAATACTTTTGTCCAGCCCATTTTTTGAGTTTTGTGTAAAATATTTGATTAGACTTTTTGTCATTCTCTTTTTGTGTTTTGTCATTGCAAGAAAAATAAATGAAGATATTAATGCCAAAGCATTTGTGATTGCAATCATTTTCTGGAAGAAATTGAATATTATTGAATATTAGGACAGACTTGCAGGGGTGCCAATACTTTCGGCCTTCACTGTATAAGTTGTCATTGTGAAATGCGTTCACTAATTTAACAAGTCCGACAGGCGGACAACNGATGCGTCCGTCTATGCCTGTTCTGAACCTTTCTTGCCCAAACGCCCCCTTGGCCTCCTCATAACCTGTCAAGGCAATTTATCAATAAGCCTACCATGTACTGTATAAGCCTGGATTTGAAAAAGTACCATAGGATTTCAACAGTGTTGGGCAATTTACTGAAAAACTGTAATGCATTGCTGATTATGTTACTGTCTTTTCAAAATAATCCCTTACACTACATTTAGCAATGTGGGGACCTAAGGCGAATTTAGCTTAGGGGGGCCATCGGTCCATCCCATATCACATTTTTTTTTAACATAAAATCTCTATTTTTGTTAGGCTATTTTTTTTTTTAAATCACGATTTTTTATTTAAAAATAATAATAATTACAAACATAAAAAAACAGGCAAACATTACAACCCTTTCTGGACAGATTTCAATGAATAGGCTATTTGCAATTTTGCATAGGCCTACATTAAATAAACTAAAATGTGAAATTCTCTTTTCACTTTAATATGAGAGCAGTGATGTCCCCCCCTCACTGAAGTGTTATTTCATGTGTGTGCATGATGCTGTCACCTATTTGAAGTGACGTTGATGTTGGATTTCATGGAATACTTTTAAATGCCGCTTTGGGAAGAAAACAGAGTAGGCGACAGGTGAACTGTATTTCTGTCAAAACAGTGGTTTGCAGGCGTTTGCGTTTTCACGTGGATATTGTCTTCGTGGACCGTAACAGACAAACCGTAAGTTCCATAAACTAATCAATGAGACATTGGCTACGTGTACATGATGTTTTTAAGTCCGATTTAATAAATGCGATTTAAATAGATCAGATTAAGAGTTATTTTGCGATGTGTATACATGGCACTTTCACTTAAATGCGATTAAACATCTGGGGAAAATAAAGCATTGCGATTGGACTGAGGACGCACGTGCTGAGCGAGCCAAATAAGGCACGGGGGCGTGGTTCAATGCCACCGAGCTGCAGGTCATCTTCCCCACGAAAATCGTTGCCTCAGGCGGACTGAAATCACAACCTTCCCCCCTTTCTCCCTGGATCATTTACAATGCTACATTAGCTACCCTGTTAGCATAGAAAAACGAGTGGTCAAATGGTAATGTGGAGTAACTTTGTTGTGCTTCATTACTTCGTGGGGCACTTTTACATCAATATATGGAAGACACAACATTTATAGTCGCTTAGGGACTTTAAATTAAGCAAAACTTTCATGTGAAAATCAACAGGAAGTGCCGCCATGTTTTTCTCACTGGCAAAGAGCACGGTCTCTTGGTAGACGTTTTGGTTTGCACGCATGAGCTCCAGTCCAAAACTGAGCGACTGCCACCTTGTGGACACGAGGGAATCACAAGAGGGAATCACAATTCAGAAACTCATCACGGGAGGGCGGACGGACGGACGGAAGGACGGACGGACGGACGGACACCAAAGCCTCTTATAGAGATGCGTGGGACGCATCTAAAAAAAGGTCACCAGTGTGCGGTGATCCTTCGCGTTTTCTTTGCATTGTAGGCTATAGTCTACAAGAACTCCAAACTACATCGCAGGCTACAACAAGTTCAAAAATGGACTGCAGCTGTAGTAGCCTGTTGGAATAGTGCGTAATGGACAGGCACTCGGAAAGGCAAGCATGATGACAAGAACTGGACACTTCTTCTCGTTCTTATTTCATAGTAGAGTCATTCTTCTTTGCATTTCAATTCTACTATTGTAATACAAGCCTGTCACAAGCAGCCGGCCAATAGGCTAATGTTAAAACAAATGTTGTTTCAGCAGTGAACACACTCCAAATAGCACCATGGCCCACGAAGTGTCCGTCAGTAGTGCAGTCAGGGGGATCAGAAAACAACACAGTGCATCATGTCCTTCTTTCTCTCTCTGTGTGTAAATTGGGCCATCGTTTTGTGTCTTTATAAAATGCAGGTGAAAAGAAGAGTTACTTGGCCTTAATGTGACTGCGTGCGTGGCTGCGAGGCAAAGACTCTCGGATGCCACAGCTCCACACGCGCGCACAACAGAACGCGTGGATCGGCCACTTTACGCACACAGAGAGAGGGTGGATTGGGTTGGGGGTGGACGCACAAGCGGTCTCTCTCCCAAAAATATCCTGCACTCGTGGGGATCATCATTCAGCCAATGAACTTGATTTAGACTCTATTTTAAAGAAAATTATGTGTGTCTACTGTAGTAGACCAAGAAGGCTTGTCTCTAAAAAAACACATCAACGTGAGTGACCATCATTCAAGTTCAAGGTTGGGAACAACAACCCTGTTAAAAATATTTCCTTGTAATTCAATATCTTCAGCTCATCCACTGATTGACCATGCACTCCATCTTCTGACTTTTTTGATGGCGAATTTACGGACTGGCAACTTTGTAGGCTATCGCGCATAGAACATTTGTGAGTCTATTGCTTCGCAAGTAGGCTATGTTTCATTTCATTTCATATGCCGGTTAAGCAACATTTTGTGCCCATGACTGACACGTGTATGTTAAGCAGGCTACAGATTTTTTTTTAAATGCAAAGTCGGGTAAACGCATTGAGATGTTGAATTGGAGAATGTGAGAAGAGGAAACATCTCTCCTTCACGCTTTTTTTCACGCCAGCTTCATACCATGTGTCTCTGTTACAACCACGGTGGAAATAATATTTTATGACCAGGAGGGCTTACTGATGTCATAAAACAGCATAGTACAAAATGATGGCGAAGGGAGTACGGAAATGTTATTCTTCTTCTACGGTCAGTATTGGAAGCATCAGGGAAGCATGCAATGCCACTTCCGCGAGGGTCGGAATGTGGAACAGGTCATAGGACAGCGTGAATGTTTGTCAGCTGTCCTTAATTACCCCCAGCAATTACTGCTGACCAACAGCTGCAGTTAATTTGGCCACAAATTATCCATCATGGTGTCGCCCCCACTGACCATGCGCAAGGGAGTACGGAAATTGTATCCATCGCACCCACTGACCATGCGCAAGGGAGTTAATTTTCCATCCACGCGTGTCCTCAGGCAACGTCCCCGTACTACACCGTGGCCAATGCATTTCCCCCCCGGAGAGATTGTTCTTCTGTCGAGTTTCTTTGGTCACATCACAGCAACTGCACTGGTATAGAACCTTCTCTGTGATGTGAGGAATCTGCCGTGATGGGGCACCTAAGTCACGCCTGTCTACTTCCGAGCCGTGGGGCTGGAGCTCTCAAAATTTTGAATGGGAGTAAATGGAGCGAGTCATTCCGTTCGGCATGTGCTCTGGATTTCATATATGATGGCAGTGCATTTTTAAGGTTTGGATTTGCGTCGTAAGACCATTCATTTTCGACACGCAAGAAAGGTTATTTTAGCTTTTGTGCAAAACTGTGTTAGAGACAACGTGTGCCTCTCATATTTGACGTGAACTGAGGCTCTGCCAACCCTACTGCTGCTCCGCGGCTTAGTGGCTGCACGTCGGACATGCGACTTCTGTTGTGTAGTCTAAATAATTACATATTTTTGCATGCACATGTAACCCGCGGGTTGTTGTAGCCTTAGGTGGGAGGAGGGGTGGACTTTTACTTTGATGTCCGGCTGAGCGAAGTTATGAAGTCTCGCACCAGTGGCAAACTATCGTTTGATCTCGTTAGCACCTGAGTCGCAGTTGGTACCAGGGCACACGGTTGTTGGCACGCCAAGTGAAACGCTGCCTTGAATTCTGTTCGTAAAATACTGAAGTTTGTTCCAGTCGCAATCCGAAGTATCAGTACTAAGCCTGCCGGCATCTTGGTGAGTAGGCTGCGTGTCTTAATTGGGAGGGTTATGTTGCTGGGTTTGTGTATGATACTGACGCTAGTAATTGTTTTAGCAGTAGTGGGCATCCGAGGGAAGCCAGACAGACGCCCGCCGTGTGCCTTGAGAGAAGCGTGGCCAGGTATGAGCATTTGCACCTGTTAGCACACGGCACACACACACACACACACATTCTCTCTCGCGCCATATTACCTCCGCTACCTCTGCCTTGCGTTGTACTGAATTATAAACGTTGCCTATGCTGTGTGGCATTGTAGGTGCGAGCCGCACCAACGGGGAAGAGGGGCCTTGAACAGAAGCTAGCGTTTGCCTCTTGCATCGTACAACAGGTAGGCTACAAGCCTGTAATATTTGAATGTGTCTGCCTAAAGCCAGGCATACACTGTGCGATATTTTCACTCGTGGGTCTTAAGCTTCTGCTCACACTGCACGATGGAATTTCACTGTTTAAAAGTTCACAACTCACGACTCACGTCCTCACACTACACGAGCCAGTCGGATGCGAGTGAAATGCTTCCACCGTACGACGCGACAGGCATGTTTCCCAGGTCTGCAGAGGAGGGAACATGCGCACCTGAGGTGGAGATGAGGTCGCGCTCAACAGCGAATCGCACGGCCCTATTTATTTGTGCATGTGAAGTGGCAAATCGGGTCGTAGCGCTGCTTTAACTGTGCGCTTTACGCACGAGCCACGACCAGAATTTCAAACCGTTTTGATTTTCTTGCGACCCTGCGATTGCACGATCGTGAGGCGAAATCGCTTGCCGTTACCCCATGTACACTGCACGATGCGAGACTCACGATTGACCTGCGATTGAGCAAGACATCGGCCCGACTCTCAAAAAGTCGTGTGAGTGCCAAATCGGAGTAAAATCGGGGCAAAAGTCGCACAGTGTAAGCCCAGCTTTACTCTGCTGGTTTACACGCTGCACATTGTGCATGCCATTCATAGTATTTTTGTTGTGTTTTAGGACCGGCACCAACAGAGAGCCGTGTCAATAGCCACTGTTTTGCTTAGTGTTTTATTACCGTTTTGTGCGTTTATGTTTGTTACGTTTTATTTTGTAAACCATTTTCATTGAGTGCCCACGGGTAGCTGTGCAATACTGTGTGTGAGTGGGGAGCATAACAGCCGGGTTTGTTGTGTTTCTTTTGGGGGAACTCCTCACTGGCGAGTGTCAACATTATTAAATATATAGAGTGCAGTGGATACCATAGAGTGTAGTGGGTTGAATCCCCTGAGTGTATACATTTATCTGACCTGAGTCAGCTTGGTGTGAACTACTGAATTACCCGGTTTGCAGTGGTGAAACGTTTTGGTGTGAACTGAGGAGTTCGTGTAACCCTCCTTATTACTAGTGTGTAACCAGTGAGTGGGAACCCCCCTTTTTCTTTGGTTGTTTATGCTCTCCAGCCTGTGCCAATTGTGTGTGCCCGGTCAAGCCTTGTCCAACTTGCACTTGATTTTTACACAAGAAAAAGAAAGAGAAAATATTAAAGAGAATCATTTTAGAAACAAATTTTAAGAAACTATTCTCTATATTCAATAAAAAGAATATTTGTACTGTGTCAGCACAACCGGTTTCCTGCGTGCTTTTCTTTGAGTTTTTATGGTAACAAAAGGTCACACACACAACTCAAAAATCAGTTGCCAAGTGAAGTCAACAAGCACACCATTGGTCATCATTAATTCTGAGGTACAGTATATGTTTGATCGATGGGGGAATGCAAGGTGGATCGGGAAATAGCTTTGATCAGTCCATTACAACCCAGTCAAAAGTTTTGGCTTTCCCATCCCCATGAGCCGCCCGGAAAGGGTGGAGACTTAGGTGCCCCATTGGTGTTCCTCTAGCTCCTGTGATTCACGTGTGTAGTTGAACGTGCTTTATTTTCTGCACACTGAAATATATTTTATGCTCAAATGCAGCATACTCAGAGTGGTATCATCCATATGTATGGTCGCACAACCCATCTCCAAACAGCAAAGCCTCTGAAATTAGCCTTTTAGGAGGCCGAAGGCATGCTCCACCGCCACCCTAGCTGCATCTAGCTTTCTATTAAATCTCTTCTGCCTTGCTGTTACGTGTCTGTTATCTCTATATGGCTTCATTAATTGAAGAAGTAGAGTACCTGTATATGCGGAGTCACCTATGATGTACATGCCAGGTGGCACAACAGGGGTGAATTTCTCAAAACCAAAGTTGCCTACTACATTAGCTACTTTGTTGTTTCCAATGCATTTTCCCATTGGCAACTACCGAAGTTGCTAACAGGCTAACAACTTCCCTTTTGAGAAACTCACCCCAGATGTGTTTCTAGGGCTGCTGCCACTGGTGTCAAGCGGAACACTCTAGAATCATGCCAGCTGCCAGGGTGACCTGCCGTGACATGGCAGAACCGACGATTGCTAGTGCAAAACCCTGTGAGTATGACGGAATATACTTTCTTATGGTTGTAGTAGGCTAAGGGGTTGTTCACATCAGGCTTGGGGATGTTGATGTGACATCCATTGACTGTGCAGACCGTGTGGGGAAAGCCTGCCCGGGCAAAGCCCAATTCCGAAGATCGCAAAGCTTCCCCCACTAATGTAATGGCCTAGCTGGGTGTTAACCATGGCACAGAACTCATGTAAGTGAGTTGCCAGGCACGATTTGGTGAGGCCAAACCTGTCAGCAACATCCCTGTATGACTCCTGGTTTGAGAGTGTCCAAATACATGCTAGAACGGAGTGTGTTATGGGGATTTTTGTGTGTGATTGGTTCTGGTACACAGGGCCAAGGGCCAGAAGCACATCCTGTGTGAGAAAAAATATATAGATATACATTAATATGTGAATTGGAGTCGACAATGTATGCAACACTTGTATGATACATTTGTACCTAGCAGCAGATACACACCTCTACTTGTGGTCATGTGTTTGTGTGTAATGTGGTGCATTGGTGCCCGGTGCCAAAAGAGCTCCGTGTGACAAATGCCATCCCAGCCATCCTCTGGAGGACCCATGCACTGCAGGTCATCGTACGGCCCTTCCACGGGATACTGCTGGTTAATGCCAAAGTTTTCCTCCTTGAGCATTGGCCCTCTTGTGAAGATCATTTCTTTGTCCGTGTGTTGCGCAAAACATGCGATGATAGCTCTGGGTTTGTATTCCTCCGATTTGATCTCGGATCCCGTTGTTTACGTCAGGATGTTTCTTGGGTTTCGTTGGTCGGAGCCGGTGAACTCGGTGGAAACTCATTTGCTGGACAATCTCCTTGTTGAAGATACCCAGCTCTTTTGAAATAAAAAGGCTTTAAGCACTTGTTCCACATTTTCCTCCTTCTCCTCTAGGATACTGTTGAAAATCAGATTGTCTTGCATCGAACGCGTTGTCATTTCCAGCATTTTCTCTTTCAGCTGTAGATTCTCCCCCGGAACCTCTCTGGCAGATTTCTGCATCTTTTTCATCCGCTCATTCACCGGTTGGAGATCCTTGTGGGATCATCCCTATGTTCCCCGGGTCCTATGTTCCCCGCTGCTTTTTTTGAAAAAAGGGTTCTATGTTCCCCGCTGCTTCGAAGTAGACTGCTGCCGCATGGCAAAGCACATGTAGCAGAGTGGAACTTTAGATGTTAATTTTCCTAAAATAATGAATCATCAATATTGATAATTGTAATTGCACGACTACGCCACTGGGGGAATTTCGCCACCCAGAGTAAAACTTTACTTCACGAGTAAAAGCACACAGGTCCTGACAGACTGGCACAGAGACATGTATTACTTGTTGGCATATAAAAATAGTCTTTATTTATACAGAGATGCAATGGTTAAAATAGCCGCACCGCCAAAAGAAAAGAAAACTAGGCTACACAATCCAGCACTTAGACCCAGGCTAGCAGGGCAGGTTACAGTTCAGAATAAAAGTGTGTTTCACCACTCGTGCTATGAAATAATGGCCTATGGTACAGCACGCACACTCACACACGCTCATAGGCATACCACGCAAGTGATTCAATCAAGGCTACCCACTACACACTGCCCTGCGAGCTACTGGACCCACGCACAATAGTGCTACATTTAAGAATTGGCGGTCGGTCCAACAGAAATAAAACACAATGAAACAAAACAAAACAGAAAGGCAAACTAAATTCACTAAGGACAAAACAGCGATGGGCAATCGGCCCGCGGTGCAACGTACAGTGCCCAGAGCCCTCGAACACAGCTCTGAGGAGTTGGGCACACAATGAAAGGATTAGTACAGTCCAGAACATACACCACCGTTTACAGTAGAGTGAGACATACCGGAAGGGTTACATACCTTCGTACAGGCAGACAGAAGATGCACAGTTTACTTTACAGACAGAGACCTTCAGGGCGCCAGGGGGATCAGGTTAACCTGGCGATTAACAAATCAAAACATCATCTCAGGTGCTTTGGATGAAGCACATCGATACACAATCTTTACCACACACACACACACACACACACACACACACATACCTTGAGCCTCAGCAAACGCTCATTATTAGCGCCGATCCGGGCATCACGGATCATACGCTCTGCACCAGCAGGACAGCAGCAAGATATTGTTTCCAGCGGCCAGCCTACCCAATGCTGACTGATTTTTATCAAAATAACCCCCAAGCCGCCACTAAATGATTAGCCACTCACGGCTATCCGCGTCCGTGACGTAATGACAATACGGGCGCTGGTCAGGGACAAAACTCGTTTCGAGCAGACGGGTCTGCCCGTTACACACAGGTTGTTGCACCTCTGACAGGTTAGGTTTAGGGATAGTTTTGGTCAGGGCACAAATTTACAACTCAGAAACAGTGCATCACTGACAGGTTAGGTTTAGGGGTGGTTTTGGGAAGGGCACAATTTGAAAACTTGTAAACATACAATGCGGGGACCATAGAACCGTTTTTTAGAAAAAGGGTCCTATGTTCCCCACTTCCATACAAAGACAGGGGAACATAGGACCCAGGGGACATAGGTACGCTTAGCCTGGCTCTCGCGAGACCCCTAGTGCTTCGTGCATCTTCGTTACACTTCGTGAGCTTGCACAGGGGTCTGGTACAGCCTTGTCGAGCCCGAAGTCCTCGAGTAGAAAATAAACGTGCCCCGACCATTGGATAATGTCAATGAGCCCGCCTCTATGTCTAGATCCAATCATCGTGGAGTGAGGTGTTGACGGGTATGACGTAGCATCTTGCGCGACAACACTGTAGTGCTGCTAGCACACCCCACAGTCAGTGGCTAGCACAACAACGGCGGCCTGCATACTGTATGAACTCCGCGATTTCAAGTGTTATCAAAACTACCAAACATTCATTCTTTGAAAGAGGAACAGAAAACAAGGAATTAGTTGGTGGCAAGAACGTTCTCGCTCTTCTTCCAATGATCCACTGAAGGAGAATGAGCAGAGCGCAGCGATGTTCAGTCCTCAACTGTTTACAAGACCAACTTTAAGTGGGGATTTTAGTCGAGAGGTCCATGTCACATATAAATGGTGAGTGAAAACCTCTTGGTTGTTTCTAACGTGTTTTTGATGTGTGTGAAACAATGACTGACATGGTAGGCTACAACTGTGAATGCCCCCATAGTGCCGGTAATTCAATATTGTACAAGCCTCATTTCCAGACCTCGCATGCTATGGTGACTGAGTGCTGTTGATCATAATAGTATGCCAAGATGTCACATTCAGACCAATTTGTTTATGCTAAGTTCGTGTTAAATTAAATGTACTATCCCCCGTGATCGCTGCCAATGCAGCATGTCCCAAAACGTCGGCATGTGAGAGATGTAATGTTTATTTCACGACGACATTCTGACTTCAAACTCACTAGGATGGCTTCCCCACAGACCTATACATATTGATATAGGTCTGTGGGATTCCCCTTTTCACTTTCTGCCCTAGTTGTTAACCTGTTTTGATGGTAAAGACTAGAGTAATCACAGATTTTGCATGGTTAAGAGACCTACTTCGTGTGGAAACAGAATTTACACAAGAGGGTACTGGAATAAAAACAGGGTGAGGCCTGTCACTCACCAGATACTGGCAAGGACCCCAAGTCTCCCTTTCTGTCAGCAGTACATTTAAAACTAAGTAATAGTAGCCTACTGCTGTTCAGGTCTTAGCCTTAAATAGGTATGAATTAAAATGCAGATACTAGGCCTATAGAGTCTTTAGAATTACAGTTGCCTTGTTTGCAGATTCTATTTTAACATTATGTGTGTTGTTTTCAGGTAGGCAAGTCATGGCGTTGGCAGCGTCTGCTGGGATTGTCATCACAGACCGGGTCTTCCAGCTGCTACACATGTACAATGGAAATTGAATTAGGCTCTTCCCTCACTTGTACTGTTGTAAACCATCAAATGAACACTCTAGGTAGACAAGACAGTGAGTTCAGTAATGGCTGGCACAGAGCATGTGTCACAGGGGTGACTACTACAAGTGGGGGAGGGAACGTTTTTGGATGGTGTATTGAGAAGACTGCACCTGCTCAATCAACGTCAAGTACCCACAGGTGCGAGCTCGTGGAGGTGGCAAGGTGATTGGGCCACGAAGGTGGCCGCGTTCTTCATAGACGGAGCAGAGAACACTCAAGGACGGAGGAGACACACGGCAGAGAGGGACGAGAGGCGGTTGGGGAGAGAACGACCCTGACTTTGAGAAGACGCCACGCCGCGAGAGAGAGATGACCCCAGGGGGGCAACCGTGACGGTGAGAAGCAGCAGCCAGAAAGCAGGGCGCAGAGCCGGTACCCGGGCGGAGCCATGGCCGGAGGCGGACGCGTATCAGAGATCCTACGGATCAAGCAGACAGCGACTCCACGGAGGTAGCGGACGGCATTGTGCCCGGACAGGTCCGCGACTGGAGCGCCGGAGGTCTGCGGGTTGCAACGTTGCGAGGAGAGGCGGGAACATGCCCACTCGCCAAGATGAGTATTACTTCAGTTCGTCGCCAGGCGTCCGTGCCCCCTTCTTTCAAGAAAGGCCGCTGCCCCCCCCCTCTCTTTCTCTCTCTCTTGTGCGCACACCATCGCGCATTCCTCCTCCCTCTCTCTCTCGCTCTCCCTTCCCCTCCCTCTCAGTGGCCGTGATGACCATAAGTTTCATTAATACCACTTTGGTTACGCACCATAGCTTCACTCAGCATTTGTGTTGCTCCTTGTTCACAGTGTGCTTCTCATTATGATCTGGTGTTTGCAGTGTAATGGTGTGCAGTGTGAGTGTGTAGTGGTATTCACGATTAATATAAATTCTGAGTAGCCTTAAGCTGAGAGTGTGTGTGGTGATGACCTTTTTTCAACCCTTGGAACTTTGGCCAATGACGCCTGTCTATCTCCACTCCCATCACAGAGTTGCTTCCAAGGAAGACCCAAGCCCCGACGGATGGAGGGTGGAACGAAACGGACACTTTGTGCCGCCCCTCGGCTGGGGCAGATGGTATGGGCCCGGGGTGGGTGTGGGTGAAGAAATAGTCTTTTTAAAGACTGAAGACTGAATGTGGACTGAGGTAGATGTTAAATAAAAAGGACTATTGGTTGGAAACATTTGTCTGTTCTCTTGGTGTCTTGGTGTGTTTTGGTGTACAATGCTCCTCGGGGTAGTCGAGAGTAAGTGGAGGTGCTGCTTGGCAACGCGCACCTCCCACCTGTGACACATGTGCACCACAAGTTTGGAGCCAGCCAGGTCATACGTGTTGCACCTACCACAATTCCATTTCTTTGGTCTTCTGTGTTGAGCCTGTTTCAAAATGCGCCTGTGCAACCACATATGTATAGAATCTACACTACACTACCCCACCAAGATCTAGACATTACTGAAGAGTTGGAAATGTTATCATGGTCTGCTGACAGCTGTACAGAACATGTGTACTTTAATACCAGATGTGCCACTTTCATTAACGAGACTGTCTGCTCTGGGTTTGGGACAAAGCCTTACCGCAGAGATACACCAGCGTCGACGCGATTCAAGCGACAGAGTGTAGCAGCAAGCGATACGAGAGATTGAGGAGACTAGAGTATGTCCGTACAGGCAGAAGGCAAAGCATTCAAGCATTCCCATTGGCTGTGGTCACTGACCTCTATACAGTCATTGGCTGTCGCGGCTTGTCGCCGAACCGCGTCATAGAAAGTTGAAAAGATTTCAACTTCAAATTGTCGCGCTCGTCGCGCAAATCGCTCTAGTCTCCAGAATCGCTTTTGTCTCTCGACTCAATACAAAGTCAATTACTTCCGTCGCTCGACTCGCTCAGATCGCCGCTGGTGTATCTCTGAGGTAATGAGGCAGCAGTCAACAACAGTCCTTACATTTGACATCAGTTACAAAACAACCTATGGTTTTAAGGTACTTCACGCTACTGGTTGTGAGCGAGGCTTTTTGTGACTGACTCTCCCTAAAGACAGATTCATAGACATAATGGAACATGTAACACAGCATTAGTTCAGAATCTTACCATCATCCATTAGGAACAAAGAAGTGGAATCTTGTCACAATATCGAATATTGAACAAATGGTGTAAATAATGGTGTACACAAGTAATTGGAACAAATGTAAATACAATTTTATTGTGAAAAGAAAACACTGTCTAATTTTTTTCAATGTACAGTAATGAAAGTGTAAATAATGACAAATAAGATATCAATTTATATATACAGATTCTTTTTTCTTTTAAATATCGGTTACTGGCAATGCAAGAAACATAGCTTACAAAATGTAGCGTTCTTGGTGTTAGGTGATGTATTGTACAAAATGAAAACCCAAATGGTGACGCACTCCTGAAATGTTGCAAGTTCTTTAAGGAAAATGCCTTGAAATCTTGTTTTAATATTTTGAAAGGCATGGAATCTGTGAGGGGATGTGCTGGGTCCTCTATGCTGTCGTTTCTTCATACACCTCCTGGCGTCAGACACAGACAAAGGAAGTATAGAAGTATATTAGACAAACATTCCAGAAGGTTATGTGTGACAATTGTGGCTACATACAAGGTTTTGAACAAAAACAACACGGGAATTGATTGCAACACATTTTAAAATATTTCTAGGTGACTTAAAGTTCATTAACAACAGGGTATGCTACTTACTCTGTGTACAGAGTATTTTCCACCCACATGTTGCATTACTGCCCTTGTACATCACTTTGATGTAAAGTTGACAAAAGCGTCTGTCAACTGTAATGTTATGAGGAGTACAGTCTCTTGAGAAATTAATGTACGTTTAGGTGGATAGTGGTGCAGGACAGCACATATACTTTTCAGTTACTCTTACTAAGAATTCAAACCTGTAACATTGGATACCTTCCGAGGCCACAGGTACAGGTGAGGTCAACAAGGGTCCTATTTACCTTGATAATAGGTTCTCAGTCATTTCACATCCCCACCCTGATGAAAAAAACTATTTGTTTACACAAATGGGTTTTACACCCCTTAACAATACGGCTTTGCTTGCTTCAGTAATGTACTCTTTGCCTCTGACCTAGCAATGGATGTAATAAATCAAACATACCTTATATAACCGTGGGTCTTGGGTCACCTAATAATGGAGAGAGAGAGAGAAAAGACATCACCATTGATCAATTCACAATGGCACAGCGTGTGTGTGTGTGTCCCAGCTTATGACGGTGAGCACGATTAACTTGGGGTCGTCCGATCAACTAGGGATGGTCACCTACCGAAGTGCTTAGCACACTCACGAATCGACTATTTGAATTGACCACAGCTGAAGTGTTTGAGAATACAATCGTGCACAATAACAACGGGAAAAGTGCGACGGCATGCTCCTCTCGTCGAACCGTAATGCAGTTTTCAAAGTGTATAATAGAACTTAAGACGCCCCATCCTGTCTCGTCTGACGTGAACAGCTCTTTATCATGCCATCCAAGTTAATCAGACCCGAAGTTAATCGTGCACACCGGGAGTAGTTAATGCAATCCTGGTGTATATTTCTCTCATGGTAGGATATACAAAACGTATGGGACTGTAAACGGTTTACTGTATTATCATAGGTAAATTGGCATGCCTAACGGTGACCAGAACACAACCAATAATGCTAGTAGCAACTGCATGCTGTTGAGGCTGCATTGTTTTCATATGGCTGGCAATTTTGTCTGAATAACATTTTATCGCTGGTCAATCATTTTCAGCGAAATACACATACTTGATTAAGTTTTATTCATCAATACATGTCACATTGGTTGTGCAGGTAAGCAGACGTTCATTTTGTCTGCAATATTTATCACCCCGTCAGAAACGGACAAACCCATGCCCATGATGTGTTCACTAAAAGAAAATATAGCCATTTCAAGACATCTAACTTACCATATCTTTGTTGTGATTTATCTGATGCAAACGATGAATTGCTGGCACCAAATGAGTAGGCGGTCCTCCTCCATTGGTGCTAGGGGCTGGTAGCATGTAACCTGGCTCTCACGCAGATGGATTGTCAGGTAGCATGCCGCTGTTTGGACCCTGCAGAGTACTCGTGCACTATGTCGGATTGCCAACCAAAATCCACCGATGCCTTGTGTGTTTTGTAACCGTCAGTGGTCCGATGTCGGACACAGGTGGCATACCACAGGCGGCTTGCCGTTCAAACGCCAACAATGATCCACTATATACATGCTAGCTGGGCTGGAACTACTGTCAACATGCTAACTGCTCTGTTGTGGCTTCTATCGCGCGTCGCAGAAAACTACGTCACGGGCCGCTTCGATGTGACTGGTTGAAGTAGTACGTCACTGTTACCTAATTTCTCCAATCACGTTCGAGCTTTTTTTGAATACACCCACGGGCTAGAACAGCAAGGTTACCATCATAATTCCAGATGGATGACAATCCATCTGTGTGAGAGCCAGGTTAAGGTACGCTCACATCCTTGCGTGTCTGTTCCAGTGATATTCCATTTGCGTGCACAGTCTCTTTTAAGTCTTGGATGTCTTCTGCCATGGGGCACCTAAGTCACGCCCTTCTACTTCCGATCCGTGGGGCTGGAGCTCTCAAAATTTTGAATGCGAGTTAATGGAGCGAGTCAAGCTAAATCCTCATCCCGTTTGGCATGTGCTCCGGATTTCACATATGCTGACAGTGAATTTGAAAGGTTTGGATTTGCGTCGTAAGACCACTCATTTTCGACACGCAAGAAACGTTATTTTAGCTTTTGTGCAAAACTGTGTTAGAGACTACACGTGTGCCTCGCATATCTGACGTGAACCGAGGCACAGCCAACCCTACCGCTGCACCGTGGCTTAAGTGGCTGCACGTCGGACATGCGACGTCTGTTGTGTAGTCCAAATAATTACATATTTTTGCACACGCACAACTCAAAAATCGCTTGCCAAGTGAAGTCAACAAGCACACCATTGGTTGTTATTAATTCTGAGGCACAGCATATGTGTGATCGACGGGGAAATGCGAGGTGGGTCGGAAAATAGCTTTGATCAGTCCATTACAGCCCAGTCAAAAGTGTTTGCGTTCCCAGCCCCACAAGCCGCCAGGAAGGGGTGGAGACTTAGGTGCCCCATTATGTCCAGCTCATCAAGTTTCTTCAGTTCTCATGTATATTACTCAAAATTTCCTCCATCTCAAGCGTCACTTTTGGCAAACTAGAGCGCGAAAAGGAGGTCTCCGAACTAATTTCTAATTCTGAGTTTGGGCGCTTATTTGGTGGTTCAGCTCTAGTTCTATTTGAAATGCCCAGCGTCTTTGGTGCGTCAGACGCCATCAATCACGCGGGGGAACACTTGTTCGAAAGTAGTTTAAGCTACCAAATTGTTTAAAGTGTCTTGATGTCCGCTCAAGGCAAATTGAAAACAGTCCTTATTTGAATTCTGTGATTAATCCACCAAAGATATGTATTAGGGAAGGGAAGACACCGATACGTATCGGAAAATCGAAACGACCTGTACGGTACGGTTGCATCGATTTGCAAACGTCTGCATCGGTAAGAAACGCAAATAAAATCGAGATGCATCGTATCTTGGCTGTCCGCATCGATACAAACCGGATAATATCTCTTAAAACTTTTTAGAAACTGTCAATTTCAGGATTTGTTCTCGTGCGCAAAGCACATCACCTTGCTCTGATTCAGACCAGAGCCATCTAATAACAGAGTTATGTCACTCCCATAGACCTCTATGGACCAATCTTTCCACAGCAATGGCGGCTCTCATGGAGCCTCACGAAGCGTTAACATGGAAATCCCCATTGACTTTAGTTCTATTAGAAGTTACTTAGTTCTAGGAGGTGGCCGTAGAACACAGAAAATGTGGTAAAGGTAATGTAATTTGTTTGTACTTAATCTTTGTTTGGTATGTGATGGTTCTGTGTTAGTTTCCAACGAACAGAAGTTTACTGTTAAGAAACATTTTAATCTACGCGAATCACATCACCAACCGACTTCCTGGTCCCCGGTTTGCTTATTATCCGTCTCTTATTAGACGGCTCTGATTCAGACCACCTTTCCTCTCGTGCGAGGAGGCGTGACCAAGCAAACATTTCCTTTGAGTCAGAACGGCGGGTAACCAGCAATGTAGAGCACATTTTGTTGTCGTATACAGCGAGTTTTCTGGTCATCCAGTGACTTTTTGAAAGAAAGTTTCTAGCGACCATCTTCTGCGAGTCTGGGAGACGTGTGGAGAGAGTACTTGCTTCACTAGTTGATATGTAGGGTAGCTCTAGGCTACCGCGCGGCACAAACAACAAGTTGTCTGCCAACATGTTGCCGTTTCCGAATGACAGCAGCATAAGCACACTGTAGTCAGCGCACGCGATTTAAAAAAAACATAACCGTGTTGGAAAACATTACAGAGCGTGCATTCGTGTTAAGTCCATTGTTTGTGCAGTAAAAAAGAAGTGAAGTCGCTAAGTTGGCATCATTGCTTAGAAGCCTGTTATATTTCGCTCTCGTGCTGGACACACATGGTCTGATTTGCAGCTGGTGCAGATTGTCCATGCAGTTTAAAAAGTCCAGATGAAAAGTACACTATTCCAACACTTCAGTCCAGTGCGCACGTTATTTCCCCCTTCTGATATTAACCCCATTCCCAAAATTGTTCTAATTTGAATCAATTGTAGTTGATACTTTGTTCAGAGCTTACCTGTAGGCCTAAATGCAGTTATTAGCCTACATGTCCAGGTCAATATTCCAACATGAGCAGAAGCTCTGTGGTTTTCCAATTTTTATTTTAAAAAGAGATATAGCCTACTGTAATTGGCATGGTATTCAGTTTTTTTTTTTTTTTTTTTCATTTTCTCTGCTCATAGCAATGTGCCCAAGCCAAAACGAGTTCTCACTGCTTTCTGTATGTTTTCCAGTATAGGCTATTTCAAAAGTAATATGCACAGCCAGGGCCGCTGCTAAGGTTTTGGGGGCCTCGGCATAACTGGTCAGGAGGCCCCCTCATAAGTAAATACTACTACTATTGCTGCTACTAATAATAATAATGCTAATTCCTGTATTCACAATTACAGTATGACTGGAAAATGATGGCCCTTTTGATAACTAACAAATATATGTTTTGAAATGTAATTAAATATTTTTTCATGATGTTTTTTAGTCCGTCTCAGTTTAGGAGGCCAAAGTGCTCTGTTTACTCTGCTTATGCCTAACGGCAGCGTTGTGCACAGCCTTAAATATCAATTTAATATTTTAATCTGTCCTGTATCGCATCGTATCGTACCGAATCGTACTGCATCGCACTGCATCGCATAGCATTATAATTGCATCGCGCCATATCGAACTGCATCGCAGTAGGTAGGAGAATCGTATCGTATCTTATCACTGGTAATTTCATGAATCGTGAATGTATCGTATCGTTGCCATGTGTATCGAGATGCAAATCGTATCGCTTTGATGATGAAGATTCCCATCCCTAGTACACGTAAAGTGCAATGCCATTACCGCCAGGGATGGAGTGTGGAACAGTGATAGGACGACACGAATGCTTGACAGCTGTCCTTAATTATCCCCTGCATTTACAGCGGACTGACAGCTGCAGTTAATTTGGCCACACACTGAACACTGACAACCGGATATCCTCTTTCGGCATATTTTTTTGCGGAGTTTCCGGATTTTGTGTAGTACAAACTTTATCCATCATGGTGTCGCATCCACTGACCATGCGCAGCGTTAATTATCCATCCACTCGTGTCCTCAGGCCACGCCCCCGTACTACACCGTGGCCAATGCATTTCCCCCCGAGAGATTGTTCTTCTGTGTCGACTTCCTTTGGCCTCCACATCCACATCCTCATGGAGGGAATTGGAGGTAGCATCAAACACAGCATCCAGCTGCTCGACTGTGGCCGCCATTTCGACTTTAAATTTCTGCTCCCTAGGAGGAGGCTGGGAAACGTCTTCCCGAGCCTGATCCAGAGGTACAGAATCATCCTCATCGTCTTCCAAAGAGACACCAGGAGGGATGGCTACTGCTACCACTTGCTGTGTAAACGTTAGCCTACGTCTAGTCGGGCGAAGTTGCAAAAAAGCAGGCCGCGAAGGCAAGGCAACCGCTGCTAATGCCAGGTTTACACTGCGACCTTTGACCCGATTTTGCCACAACTTACCACTTGCATGACTTTATGGGAATCGGAATTCTTGTTCAAGCGGTGGTCAATCGTGAGTCTGGCATATTATAGTGCACATGGGGTAATGACGAGCTATTTCACCTCACAACCAGCTTGCAATCTGCAATCATAGGGTCGAAATAAAATCAAAGCTGTTTGAAATCCTGAATGTACCTCGTGTGTAAATCACACAGTTGAAGCAGTGCTACAGCCCGATTTTACAAATTGACAGGGCAGCGCAATTCGCTCTTGAGCGACTCCTCATCTCCACCTCAGGTGTGCATTTCTTCTCTGCGTTTTAAGATGCGTCTCACGCATCTCTATAAGAGGCTTTGTCCACCCGTTGGTCTGTGACGCGTTAGGACGGGGATCGGTGAGATGTAATAAACATCCAAATAAGATAAAACAACAAAGAAGAACATTTCAAAATGAATTGTACTGAGGGACAATATGAGTGTCCAGGTACAAGACCATCACAGAGAGGCTGAGTCACTCAGAATTAAAGATGCAGAGAGGAATAATTACCACAGTTACTACATGCATTTTTGAATTTCCTTTGATTTACCATGATTGAGTGTATAAAGACATATTTTTGTCATTAAAATCATTGTAGGTTCATGACATCATGAAATATATATCCGCCGTAGTCTCACTCCAAGAATTACAGCTATTGAAAATGTACCATATTAAGAATGCTTAATGTGTACAAATGATAGAGGGGGTTAACCTTCTCCTATGCACCCGAGCTCACTTGAAATAGACCCAGAAGACATGGGAAACTGTCCTTTACTTACGGGTCCCACTAGTTTGACGCCCTCTCGTGACTTCACATGGTAATCAAACATTTCAAACAAGCGATTTAAGGTTAGGGTTAGGTTTAGGGTTAAGGTTAGGGTTAGGGTTAAGGTTAGGGTTAGGTTTAGGGTTAAGGTTAGGGTTAGGTTTAGGGTCGTATGACGTAAGCGGTAAGTACCGAAAGGGCGTCGAACTAGTGAGTCCCCTTTACTTACAGAAGTTGCAGAAGTCGATTTAGAAAAAAAAAAGTCTTTCACATCCTGTGATACACTGAAAATGGACCATCCAACTTGTGTTAGCGCTAACTTCAAAAGTCAGCCTCCAAGTTGGCATGGGGGTGCAGTAGTGCATTGGTTAAGTTGTTCTCACTCATCTGTAGAGTTAAATACAGTGCTGAATGATATAAATGGGGTTTAAACAGCATGAAAAGCCACTCATGCATTGTATTTTGAAGGGATATCTTAAATTACTGCCACGTAGTAAGGACAAATTGCATTCTCTACTATGTTTTAATAGTTTAATGTCCCTGTCCCAACTCTTTTGAGACGTGTTGTTTTTACATATTCATGAATATCCCCCAAAACAAATATTTTGGTCAGTTTTGAAGTCTGATGTGTTTTCTTTGTGACGTTCTCCATCTAATGTAAGAATCAGACGTTTTGAAAATGGCAGTATTTTGTTATTATTCACAATTTACCTTGTGTCCCAACTTCTATTGAGTTGAGGTTTGTAAGTTAAATCATGCGTCCCGTACTAAACTGATAAGGGACGGCGGGAAAACCTGCCGTCCTGAAGCGTGTACGGTTGTAAAAAAATAGAGATCCTCATAGTACACTTCTTACGCTATTCTGAGAAGGAATAGGATGTTCCAGAAGCATAAATGTTTGTGGTTACAAGAAATTAGAAGTACCAACTGGACTGTGGACTCCATCAGGAATGCCTATGTCTGTGGAACCCACCTCATATCTGAAGTTATCGTGACCATCCATTTTCTTATTTTGGAAAAAAACACCTGGGTAGTTTCTTTACAAATGTGCGGTACATTGCTGATTCTGCTCCAACAATCCATGTGCATCCTGATTACGTCACTTCTGTGCACAAACAGTAAAGGGGTCTATACTCCAAGCCTTGTTCAGAAATGTTGGTTAGCAAAGGCAAGAGACAAAACATTCATACTGAAGTCCACAGGCAGTAAATGTTGAAAAAGAAGGAGAGAGGGAAAACAGAGCCAGTATTAATGAAGAACATATTTTTAATCTAATGAGTTTAAGCCTGTAGGTACATGGGAAACATTAACAGCCAGGGCAGAATCTCTGAACTATATGCTTTCAAAGGCCAACACCGTGTTGGACACAGCAAGCGGCCAATACCCCTACCCAAGACCACAATACCCTCATCAAAATTTCAATTTGCCCTCTCTCTCTCTCTCTCTCTCTCTCTCTCTCTCTCTCTCTCTGTTTTGTTCCTGTTCTCATCATCTCTGTCTTTCTCGTGCACTCACTCTCCCTCTCCAGCCCTGAGGTAGTTTTTTTAGGCTGTGCTTCTGTTACCACATAAATGACTGCACAAATGAAAAGTGGGGGCGAGACTCATAATCAAAAAACTTTTGAACATCACAGTCTCAGGGGCGCATAAGCTGGCTGGCTGGCTGGCTGTCAGACTTGCTGGCTGCATGAATTGATGTACAAAGTATTTTGCATGGATATGCCTGTCCAGACACACTGGCGCAGTGCAGTTGCCATTTTTTGGGGTGAGATGTTTTCATATCTTTGTCTCTTTGTCAGTCACTCATGTTGATGTAGGGGAACTTCTTCGAACACACGCAAGCACACACACACACACACACACACACACACACACACACACACAGCTTGTTACTTAAAAAAGTGTAATTATCAATTTTCATTGTGCACTCTGCAACACACACAAAACAATGCAACAGAAACAAAATAAATCTACAGCATTTCATCTGTAATACAATATAATATCATATCATATAATATAATGCAATATAATATATAATATATCTGTTGTGGCGACGTATCAAACAACTATTAGTCGCCGAGTAGCTGAATTAGGGAAAAGGTTTGCCCGACACGCCGTTGTGCAAAGGCTTCAGATCCAAGTTTCCGTTTTGTTGGCTTTATTCAAGTTTTATCTTCGAGTTAAAAGGTTTCACAGGGACCATTAAAATCCAGACATTGACAGCGAAGTCACAGGTGTGCAAACCGTGCAAGGAGTGAAAGGTGCGCTGTGCAAACGAGGCTTAAAAGTGCACTGAGTAGCGTGGTCACAAGCGGTTGTTTCTTAATAAAGCCAGTGATGTAACGTGGCCCAAACGAGCGGTAGCGTGTACAAAGAAGCGGTCAACAAAAATGTGGCTTTCCCCTAAACACCTACTCCCTACTACTGCCACCATTCCCAAGTAGCCCAGGTGATATACAAAACTTAATCACCACGTGACCCACTCTACGCACGTCACCAACCCAGCATGTCAATCACATTCTAAACCCAAAAATCTGTCCGCAACAATATCTATATGATAGTGTGCAGTGAGCTCCAATATGTTGCCATGGCACAGAGGGTAGTCATTTAGTATGATTGCGGGCCAGCAGAGGCCGAAGGCCTCAACAAAGAATCTCCAAACCATCTCAGGGAAATCTTTCCAAAATAAAATAGGCCTACGTAAAAGAAAAAAGAATGACATAGCATCCACAGCCCCCACCTGTCTGTCAGGTGAGCTAGTCAGTTATCCAGCATGTAGCAGATGTCTACCTGGTATCCATTGGGACCCTCTGTCTTGGCATTAGAGTGCTTGGCAGGACTGTGTTAAGGGTACTGGAGCGAACATCGGAAGAACATTGTCCCGGTGCTGCCAGGCTGCCCACACTTACATGGACACCACTGAACCGTACACTGTGGGTGATGCCACACGTGAATTCTCTCCCTCAACTTTGACTGTGCTGCTGTTGAACCATATGTGACCTGAAAATCCCTCATACGTCAACAGGGATGCCGACAAGGGGGGACAAAAGGGTCAGCTGACTTTGGTCCAGGGAGATGGGGCGGGGGGGGGGCATAATTGGGCCCTCATTATATTGAATGTATTGGGTGGGGGGCCCTTTCAGATGACTTTGTCCTGGGTCTAGCCAAAGCTGTCACTGTACGTCAAGACACGTGATTTTTGGAGAAGTTGAGGTGAACATTGAGGTGCAGCTGTGAACATTGAGGTGCAGCTGTGACCTAATAGTTTGGTGGTACGTAGGTGGTCTGCTTACCAGAAGGTTGCAGCTTTGAATCCTGCCCTTAGCAGTAGAATGACTATGTGTCTTTACACCTGTAACCATGACTGAAATGCCCTTGAACAAGGCAAATAACACCACATTACTCAAGGGACTGTAAGCAATATTATGTAATTGCTCTAGGTTGCTTTGGAAAAGGCAACAATCACATTTTAACTATCACATAAGGCACCCGTCTAGTATGTACTGTAGTCTATTATTTTAGCCATAATGGAATGCAAGTTGTAATGTCTGAGTAAAGTAATGCCACAGGATTTTTCCATGAACAGTATCCTTCTACAAGCTTTAACTGACCAGTAGCCGGATCAGAAGGCATTCTTCCATCACATTTGATGTACCAAATTTGGTAACATGGGCTAAAGTCCCCAAAAAATGACAAAATTGTCTAAGACGTTGATGCTTGCCATATTGTTCTTTCATTCACTCAAGTGTAAAAATACATGCTACTCATGTGATGTGAGCATCCACTTAGTCCTGTTTAATTTAAACTAATAATGATGAAATACATTTGATGATTAATAATGTTACACCTTATGCAACTCTTGAGCTTTTATTGTGGTCCAGACCAGAGACATTTCACACAAACAAATGAAGTGAACTAGGGCTAGGTCAATTTATAGTCGTCATTTTGATTACACAGCACACCATGGCACAGCATAATGAAATGCCCTTGATTTACAGTCTGAACCCTCGTCATGACTGCAGCAGACCACTGCACCCTGACCTGCAGGCAACACATCCGACCAGCAGATGGTGCTAACACTCCACAGCATCACACAGTTGCCAACAAAAAACACCAGCCCTTTCCACTGTTGCCTGTTCATCTTTGTACAATCATGATTTAGAACCCCCTCCTTACACCTTGTCCTCTGCACTCCACTTAGCACGAGATTGCACTTGCAACAGGGATGCAACAACAGAGAGAAAAAAGGACCATGTTTCCCCTCGTTCTACTCGTTCTTTTATGGGCCTCCCTCTTGTCCAAATGGACAAGACGTAGCCGTATAGCCCTCCACCAGAATGCTAAAGAGGACACAGGACTCTCTGTCTTATTATTCACTTCCTTTTACAATGGTCATTTCACTTGCACCACTAAAGCAGATTAGTGCAACAGACATTTAACTCGACCCCCATAAAAGACTGCGCGCGCGTGTGTGTGTGTGCGTGCGTGCGTGCGTGCGTGCGACAAACCAAACGTGTGTTAAAAAATCCCTCAGATTTGTCCAGCGTAGCCAAGGGCAGTTGCCAAGGGAACAGTAAGCAGCGGTTAGATGGAGATGATTAGTACAAACAGAATCATTTTGTGACTACGCAGACAGGCTTGAGCAGAGAGAGAGAGAGAGAGGGAGGAAGAGAGAGAGAGAGAGATAGACGGAGGGGAGATAAATAGGCATGCAGTGTTCTAGAATTCTGCTCAGGTCTAGGACTTGCAAACGCCTGACTGAATTTTCAGTGGAGTGTTGGTCAAAGACTAGAAAGGACACTACCAGAGAGCAAGAGAGAGAAGAGATAAAATGAAAAATGTAGTGTTCTATATGCTCTTTCTTTCTTTCAGTCTCTCTTTCCTCCCTCATTCTTTCTTTTCTATCTTTTTTCTCTTCCTCCCTCTCTCCCTCTCATTAACACACACACATATATGTATACATACACATAGGCATACACATACACATACAGTACACACATACACATACAAATACACATACACATGTACACACACGTGCACAATGCACGTGCAAATGCATAAAGGTTGAAGCTGGTTTGTTTGTCAGTGTGGTACAGAACCAGCAGAACACTCAAAATGTATCTGTGTAGCAAAGTAATAAAAGGTACATGCATCTACTGTATATACTATAGTGCAGCTTTTTCCCCTTTGTCAACAAACACACACACACACACACACACACACTGCACAAACTGGCATGCACGTACGAGTCCTGACCTGAGTCAGGAAGCAGAGGACAGTCTGCTCATCTCGACTGTTCCGTTCCTCTATATGGCACCCATGAGGTTAAAAAAGGGTTCTAATTCCAGCTCTGCCCTGATTCTTTGGTTTTAAAAAACACACACCTGGAGACACATAGTCAGTGGTGTAGTCTACTTTATTATGGTGGGTATATTGTATATTTGAGCATTTTTTGAAGTGGGTATACTGTATATATTTGTGCTATTCAAAACAATGGATGAACCAATTTTAAGTGGGTATACTGAAATCCCTGAAATGTAGAAGTGGATAGGTATACTCCGTATATCCGCATTCTACGTAGACTACACCACTGATCATAGAGACTGTATACTCCTAGAATCTCTGTCACAATGTCCACTGGGGGTTGAAAAAAAGGTGGTGGTGGGGGGTGGGAGGTGGTGCAATGTGCCAAGTCATCAATCCAAAAACAAATGGCCTTGAATGCCCCATGGATACCCAGACAGGTTTGAGTCTGGCCTGGGTCATGTCCTAACCCAACCCTGTCTCTCTCCACCCATCATTTCCTGTCTCCATCTTTACTGTACTGTCCCAATAAAGGCTAAAATGCACCATACATCCTACCAAACGTCCAACATTTTTTGGGAGTGCAGTCGAAGGTTTTCGTTGTCTGTCTGGAGGGGAAAACACACACACACACACATAAATGTATACATAGGCCTACACATACACACATACACATACGAATACACATACACTTGTACATACACATACACATGCAACTTCGTAAAAGTTGAAGCAGGCTTGTGTGGCATTGTGGCTAACATCAATGGTCGATAATAACTGCTAACATGGCAAACTGTATTCCAAAAGGGTGTCACTTCAGCTAGTGGCCTGGACGGAGGTCCGTAAGGTTCCACAAAGTAATAGTCCAGTCAAAAAGAGCATTACAATTCTTTAATTTTGAATTGGCATCCATGGTGTGCAAGTTCCTTTTTACTGGACTAACATAGCAACATTGCTAACATGAGCTAATTATGGCTAGCATTGCACCTATTGCGGCATACAGTATACTGTAGCCAAGGTAAGGTGCATACCCGCAATGGTCCATTAGGCCTTATTTGTTTCCAGGAAGGTCATTTAAAGTAAATTACAAAGACCTTGGTACAGAGAGCGCTGCCAGCACTGCGTGGTAGGTGGAGAGGCAGCAGAGGTAATCGATCCTTAAATGAAGTTCTGCACGCATGGCATCACGATATGAGGAGAGCACACACACAGACACACACATCGCCTGAGGAGACAGAGGAAGGAGAGAAGGAGAGAGAAAGAGAGAGAGAGAGAGACAGAGGGCCTCATGCGCAACGAACGGGTGCCTACTGAGGGGAACACACCATCTGTTTTGTTTGTTTAAAACCCATTTATGAACACAGTTAGCACACACACAAAACACACACACACACACACACACACATATTGACACAGACATAGAGACACACACACACGCACACACGCACATACAGTACACACACACATGCTCACACACAGGTCAGAGTGATCACCTTGAAGTCACCCCCCACCACCACCACCACCACCACACCCAAGTCAATATGGCAGAGGAAGTGTATCATAGCACTGACAAAGGGTGGGGAGAGATGGCGATGGTGGCATATATTACCGTAAGTAGGCCTAAAGCTCTCACTAAACTTTTGTTAAATGTGCCTTTCGGGTGACATGAGACACACTTTTGTACACTGATCTTTTCAATGCATTCAACAGGCTCTTTTCCACTGCCCAGTACAGCTCGACACAGCATGACTCGGATGCCGTTTCGATTAGTGAAGTATGGCACGGCACAGCTCGAAAACCAGCACTCGGTTTTTTTGGATGACTGAACCAAGCCGAGCGGGTCTTCCGCTGCCAACTACCCATAATACTGTGCGCCAGCTTGACCTCACTGGTGAATCAAAAGATAATCATTGGATCAACTTGGAATGCTCTTTAGTTTGACACTGTATTACTTTGATATTAAAATCGAAGGCAGAAATTAACATTGTAGTTTCCAAATATGATTTGGCCGCTGAAACTATATAGCCTACCTTGATACATGACATATTTGCCAGCCTCATGTTAAGTCAACTAGCCTACGTAAAGTAATGTGACGACGCCAAAAACGTAATGCCAACCATACTCCAGGAAACACAGTTTGTAATGGAGAACCAAACCAGGCTGGTTTAACAGCACCACTCAGCGTGGCATGGCATGACACAGCCAGGTTGTTTGTGGAAAAAAGCCTAAATCAGATACAAGTTGCATCTGGTGGCATATACATATGTGACTGGATCTCAATCCCAGAGACACATCTCTCAGAGTGAAACTGAAAGAATGGCCATTAACCCATTGATGCCTGATGTTGCGTTGCGCAACATTGGCCCTGGTGCCTGGAGCGCCATTACGCAACATTCAGGCTCATGAGATTTGAGACAACTTAATTAAAAATCTCTGTTTGTTTGAGATGAATGAACACATTCTAATGAAAGATATGGGTCTTGACGTTTAAATGCAACATATTTTTATGTGCTTCAGAAGCTATTTAGGTTTTTAGAGGCTGAGTGCAGCTTTTCTTAAAAAGGGCTCAGGCATTCAGCACCCTTTTTTGCAGGTGCCTTAGGCGTCAATGGGTTAATGATTTTACACTTGGTCTACATACTGTATACTGTCTGTCAAGAAACGGGACAGGCCCGAGGACCAGGTGCAACATGAAAATCATAGGGTTTTTTACAGTGTAATTCGGGAAGAAGGGCCATTGGACATGACATAAAGATTATGCAGAGGGCAGAGTTCAGAGTCGGAAGGCAGGTCTGGTTTTCTCAGGGCAGGAAAGTAGGCAGGTCGAGTCAGTCGAGTCTGCATCATTCACAGCAGTCAGACGGATCAGGTTCAGGTGAGGGTGAACAGACATGTTGAGGTTGGGCAGTATTATATTATGTTTGTAATGTATGTGGTTACCAAAATGCTCTGTTGGTAATTCACTCTCTTTTGTCTCTCTTTCATTCTACTTTCTTACATTTTCCTTTCTCTTTCCTGTACTCCTCTCATCTCTATCTCAGTTCCCTTTCTCCTCTCCTCCCCTATGCTCCCTTTCCTTTCCAGTCATCATCCATCAAAACAGCCACCCTCCTCTCCCTCCTCTCCCTCCTCTCCTCCCCAGGCTTAGGATTCTCACTAGAGGGAGACAGTGTGCAGGGTACCCCTCCTAAAATCCCCTCAGCCAAGGAGACTGATGCCACAGATAGCACGAAGAGCGGAAATTACGAGTCCCTGCTTTCAAAAGACAGATACCACCCTTCACATATACCACCCTCTCTCTTCTCTCTCTCCCTCTCTTTCTGTCTCTCTCTCTCACACACACACACACACACACACACACACACACACACACACACACACACACACACACAAACACACACACACACACACACACACACACACACAAATACACACGCTACTGCCTCCTCCTTCACCCTTTTATTTTTTTCTTTATTTCTTTTTCTTCAAGCTTTCATTTTTTTTCTTTCCTGCCTCCCTGAAACAGACAAAGACTGTGCACTGGCCCATGCTATCCAACGAAATCTATGTCTGAGCTCTCCGTGTCTTTGATGAACTTTCTCTGTGGTTATTAATTACCAGCACGAAAAGGATTGATAGTCCTTTTTTTGTTCATTCTCTCTTTGTCTCTTTTTCCGTCTTCTTTTGTTCTGACCTGAAAAAGGTCTGAACGACCGAAAAAACTGCAAGTATAATGGGCGGTGTGCGGGATATTTACTAACTACTTTGAACCACTTGTTACATCCAATGCACCAGTTAAAATGCAGACGTGTCCTATGGTGAACAGTCTTCCAGGGCTGGTTCCAGGCAATTTGTTAACCTAGGCAAGCACCCCTTTTCTTTTTTGCCACTTTGTTAACATAGAATAGTACATCTGATCAAGCACATATAGTACCTACGTACATAGAGTATGCTGAGTGCCTATGAATAATCAATTTTAAGAACAGAGTTGCAGGTGCCCATAGACGACCATTCTAAAGCTGGTTGAGATCAAATCCAATTAAGCCAAATAACAGAGACTGCAGCAAACATGAAATAAACGGCGAGGGGGACTCTAAAACATTGCAGACCACTCAGAAAATGGCCTTAATGTTAAAAAAAGTGGAGTTCTCCTTTAATGCAAATGAGCCAAAGCAATTGAGAAGGATCTATGCCATTTTGATGGTACTGACCATTTATGTGGGAGAAGGTCTAGTGCTGATTCAAGAATGAGCTGTTTTGGGAGGTATATGACATTTTGCTATATGATCTGTTGTGCAGAAGTGTAAGAATGTTTAGCCAAATTACCCAAAATGTATAGAAATGTCATCTCGGTTTCAAGAAATTAGCCAAATCAATCGAGAAAATCTGTAACAGCTTTGGGAGTATGATAGGGGTGATGTGGTGGGTGGATGGACAGAGGAGAGTGGGGTTGTGTTGGTGGTGGGTTTGAGGTGGTGGTAGCAAGGGCCAGCCAAGTTCTCAATTTGGCCTCTGTCACTCAAACCATAATACAAAATGGTGCCACGATTCAGCCAAACAGAAGGTCAAATTAAAGTCAAAATGTCCGTGTTGGCCAACTACGCAAGTGTGTCTGCAACACACAAAAATATACAGACACACACACACACACACACACACACACACACACACACACACACACACACACACACACACACAGGGAAGCCGATAGGGGGGAGGTTGCAAAGGGGTCTGTTGTCCCGAGCCCAGGGATAGAGGGGGCCCAAATATGGGTCCTCATTACATTGTATGTATTGGGTAGGGGGCCCTTTCATAGCTTTGTCCTGGGCCCAGCAAAAGCTGTCAGCAGCCCTGCACACACGCACACACACAGTATGCGAGCACACAGTCTCACACACAGGATGAACTCTGGTACACAAAAAGAAAGGCTGACATATGTGCATTGCATGTGCAATCCTCATCACAGACGGTGGATTGAAGCCATGCCTTAGGCCAAGCGGGCCAAGCGGATGTCAGAAAAGCCCCCGCTTGGCAGTCCGAGCAGGCATGGCTATGGTTGCCCAGCCGCCAGCGATCAAAGAGAATGGACAAACACTCAGACATGTTTCATACCGTAAGCTGTCAGGTACACCTATTATTCTGGATAAGAATGGGCACACACACAGGCACGCACATGCTCTTGCTTTTCTTACTTTTCTTTTTTTTCTTTTCCTCTCTTTTTTGTTTCCTTTCTTTCCTTCAATTCTCTATCTCTCATAAACACACACACACACACACATATACACACACGCACACACACACATGCACACACACACGCACACACATGAACTCCATGTGCATCACAGGAAGTGGGTAATAAGCCATGCCTGAGGCCAAACGGATGTCAGAAAATCTTCCCAGAATCCTTTGTTGCCAGTCTGGACTGAGCATCACATGGGTGGGCAGAGATGCACCGGATTAGAGATTAAACAGAATGGACACACCGCCGAGACATGCTGTCTAAACTGTCCACTGCACCTATTATTCTTTTACACCCCAGGATAGAATCTCCCTCTCTCTCTCTCTCTCTCTCTCTCTCTCTCTCTCTCTCTCTCTCTCTCTCTCCCTCTCTCTCTCTCTCTCTCCATCTCTCTCTCTCTCTCTCATACAAACATGCGTATTGCGCAGACACACCGGGCCCTGCTGACAGCTTTGGGCCCTGGACAAAATCATCTGAAAGGGACCCCCTCAATACTGTACATACAGTACAACATAATGGGATCCCTGACAACTGATCTGTTTGTCCTCCTTCCCCTGTCAACAGGCCTATGCACACACACACGCGCGTGCACACACACACGCACACACACACACAGGCAAAGCACGCACGCACGCATACACACACACACGCACACACCACACACACAGATACACCTGAAAGCTCATGCACCCGCACCAACCATCCCACACACTTGCCCACATGATCCCACGGCTGTCCTAGCTGTCTGTTGTCCTTCGATTTGAACTTTGTGGTCATGTTGTCGGCCGTGTTAGACTAGAGCAGGGAAGACAACAGCGGGGCCCCCTGGGGGTGGGCAGCTGGAAATGTCAGGCCAGGAAGAGGATGTGGTGCTTGTTAGAGCAGCCAGCTGATGGCCGCCCTTCAGGTGACACCAGATGAATTATTGAAGGCGGTGGATAGAGGAGATGAAGAGGACATGTGGATGGATGGATGGATGGATGGATGAATGCATGTATGTATATATTTATGGCTGGATGGATGAATGAATGGATGAATGGATATACTGGATGGATGGATGGATGGATGGATGGATAGTA
>NC_085876.1:24984980-24987480 GCF_034702125.1 Engraulis encrasicolus | reverse complement strand
ATAGCGAACTACCACTTTAAGTAGCATCTCTGTGAATTGTGTCGACTGTGAGGTGATGACCTTATACGTAGTGTGAGTTAGGCTAGAACAATGTGTAGTGTATATGAATGCATAACTACAGCTATGAATTTTACATGAGAATCGTATTTTCCCTTCATAACACCCCGCCACAATTATTCTCTCATTTTTGTGCCCTTTCAAGCTTTATTTTTCATCTGCTGAGAGTCTCTCCCGGGGGAGGTTAATTAGAATGAATGAAGTTTGGGTTTTAAAGTAACTGTTTAATGCTATTTGTGGACTCATTATAGTCAGGCGCCATTGTAATCCCTTTGAAAAACATCTGAAATGATAAACGCACGCACGCACGCACGCACGCACGCACGCGCACACACACACACACACACACACACACACACTAACACAGAGAAAACACCCTTAAATGTACTCAACTGGAGGAAATTGTCTAAAGGCGTAATCTACTTACCACTGGACAGAAGTTGATGGATTGATACCGTGTGCGGCTGAAGTAATTGAATACAGACGGACGTTGTGTTTTTAGATGTTTTTGATTGGGTGCAGGGGTGTAAAAAAAAGTGAGATTTAATTATGTCGGCCATTGAGTTCTATTGGCAATATTGGATTAGGTAAGAGGAGGGTGGTGGTGGAGGAGGACGTTAGAGGAGAGGTGGTAGAGGTAGGATGCTTCCTAGGGGTCACCTCTCGAGGACCCTTTGATATTCGCATCATGCTCTTGTCTGCTTCAATAGCGTCCCCAACGGATGCAATTAGGTTTGCTAAAAAGCAATAGCCACAGAGAGCCGTCTGAGAGCGAGGAGAGAGGCAATGCTCCCGGGCATGTTATTCGTGTCTGCTATTTACTTATTGATGTATTTATTTATATATTTATTTCTTTTTTGCTTTGTCTCTCTTTCCCTTTTTGCTTCTCTTCTCCACTTCCTCTCATCTTTATCTCTCCCTGTCTCTATCTATACCCCCACCCCTGTCTGATCTATTCTATTTCCCTCTGTCTGTCTGCCTCTGTGTCTCTCAGTGTCTCTCTCTCTCTCTCCCTCTCTCTCTGTCTCTCTCTCCCTCTCTCTATGTCTATCTATGTCTCTGTCTCTATCTCTGTCTCTATCTATGTCTCTGTCTCTATCTCTGTCTCTCTCTCTCTATCTCTGTCTCTCTCTCTCTTTCTCTCTCTCTGTCTGTCTCTCTCTCTCTCTCTCTCTCTCCCTGCTTCACTCACTCTATCTTTATTGTTGTTGTTGTTTTTGTTTATTCTGTTGTTCTTCTGCTGAAGGGGAGGCATTTAAGGTTCCAGGCCGGCCCCCATCACTTATCCCAGGTGAGGCGCCTAGCGATGCGGGAGTGCCACACACCGGGCGCTCCCATTGTTCCCCGAGTCTGTCCTGCACTGCACACGTCCAGCTGGAACGAGGACCGCGAAGCCTCCCACTGCGACTTAGTGGCTAGTCAAGCATAAAAGACGAGAGGGAGGAGGGTGGGGAGAAGAGGGGGAAGAGAAGAGAGGGATGTGGGAGAAGAGGGGGAAGAGAAGAGAGGGATGGTGGGGGGTGGTGGGAGAGGAAAAAGGCAATTATGGCAGCCTGGAGAGAGGGTGATGGCACACCCCTCCGAGTTGACTTAGCTTCACAGAGAGGCTGCTCTTAGCCACCGTATACAGTTTGGCAGGCAGCGTTTGCCAAATCCACATTCATATCATAACGCTCCAATTTCGCAATCAGAGAGTGCGCTGTTAGGATACTTTACTACAGTAAAAAAGAAAAAAAATACATCTGACGAATAATATATCAGCATTTTCTTTTCGTTTGTTTATTTATTTGTAGGCCTGAATCTTCAAACACACAGAGAGCTCAAATATTGCCCTGCTTTCCCATAATCACATTTCCTGGCATGGAGGTTGTCCAAGATGACTTCAACATTTTTTGAAGGGAAAAAAACTGGAGCGAATGAATCAGCATTGTAATAACGACCATCCAAAGTAGTTTGGAGCCCCACTGGCTATGTCTCCATTAGATAAAAAATAGTTTTCTATATAATATAATACAATAGGCTACAATACAATACAATAGGCTACAATACAATACAATGTATAATATAATATAATATAATATAATATAATATAATATAATATAATATAATATAATATAATATAATATAATATAATATAATACAATACAATACAATACAATACAATACAATACAATACAATACAATACAATACAATATAATATAATAAAATAGCAGAATGCAATTCATACATAATGTAGCCTACATGTATTGTTATAGGCCTACGTATGCATATATCCATTGCAGGGCTATAAATGAGTAATGTAAGACCCATCAATGTAAATTTACCTGTTTAATGTAAGCCTTATTGAATGTAATTCAAGCAGGAACAGTGTAATGTTAAAGTAATGAACAATGTAATGTTAAAGTAATGAACAATGTAATGTTAAAGTAATGAACAGTGTAT
>NC_085876.1:24969980-24972480 GCF_034702125.1 Engraulis encrasicolus | reverse complement strand
GAGAGAGAAAGGGAGAGGGGGGGGGCAGTGGGAGGGAGATTGGGGACTCAAAAATAAATCTGTGTGGGCAGACAAATAATTTCCCTGAGCATGCCACACAACTTGATTCATGCTGGCTACTTAATGTGCTTTCTTTCTCTCTTATTACCCCTTCACTCGCTCTAGTCTTCTCTCTCTCTCTCTCTCTCTCTCTCTCTCTCTCTCTTACTCTCTCTCTCTCTCTCCCTCTCTCCCTCTCTCCCTCTATCGCTCTCTCTCCTGTCTCTATATCTTATTGTCTCTCTCTTCCTCTGCCTTTCTCTACCTTTGCTTTTGTCTCTTATTTTTGATCTCTCTTTCCCCCTCTCTGTTTCTATCTCTCTCTCTCTATCTCTCTACCACTCTCTATACTTCAATGTTACAATTCCATTCTTGTCTTCTTTCTAGTATCCCCTTCTTCTGCCTCTCTCTCTCTCTCTCTCTCTCTCTCTCTCTCTCTCTCTCTCTCTCTCTCTCTCTCTCTCTCTCTCTCTCTCTCTCTCTCTGCTTCTCGTCAATGGTTCCACACTGTGGAAGGAATCTTCTAATGCACCACTATAGTGCAAATTGAACTATGCATCGGGAAACCGCTGGCATATCACACCAAGGAGCTATAATTAAATATGGCCCTGGAGATGGACTCAAAGCTGTTTCCAAAGCAACTGGGCATGCCGCCACACCGCACCGCACCGCACCACACCACACCACACCACACCACACCACACCACACCACGCCACCACGGCTAATGGAATCTCAGCTCACTATAGGAGCAGCTCTGCAGCAAGACTTTGCATAGTAGAACTATATGCAGCTGTATGATAATAACACACGGGCATGCGCGCGCGCACACACACACACACACACAAACACACACATACACACAAATTCTCTCTCTCTCTCACACACACACACACACACACACACACACACAAACCCAAACACACACACACAGACACACAGACACACACGCACACACACACACACGCACACACACACACACACACGCACACACACACACACACACACACACACACACACACACACACACACACACACACACACACACTCAGACACCAACATGCGTACAGACCTACAGTACAAACATGCACAGACACAAACACCCATGCACACCCACATGCACATGCGTTTCCATACACAAACAGAGATATACACAAAACACTCATATGCATGAATGTGCAACCATATGCACATCCACACATTCACGTGTAGACACAGGGGTGCACAGTCACACACATTCACTTTTGATTTTGTATCCAATTCTGTTGACCGGTGAGAAAGTATCCAATTCTGTTCTGTGTTTATTGCAAAACTAGGCCTACTAATAAATGCTAAATGATTTAAATAACATAAAAACATTACAAAACATTTCCGTAAGGAATTATCATAGCAAACATAGCAATTATACGTACATTCTTAAACTGATATAAGACAACATAGTCCCCATAGTTTTGACTCAATACTTGCAAGGTGATTAATCTTATCACCGTAGTCCTATAGGCCCTACTTCCTCCCATGCACATAAGCAGCTTTGTTAACAATGATACATGGGCCTATTTTCTTCAACAGATTTGAACAAAATCAATGTTTAACCACTTTCAGAGTTTTTGGCTCAAGTTAAGTAATAGTAATTATAACACCTCACATTATTGATTCATATACTCATTATAATTACTTACTATTCCCTCTCACATCACATCAGCACCCAAGAATGGGAAGTGGGAAAAATACACTGACTGCACATACTCTTAACTTGATACAAACCAGTGCATTACCACCATAATATATTCCGCAATTTTGAGCCAATTAATATCATATTTGTACAAACATTAAGCGCAGTAATTGGCTCACATAATCATTTACAGCAAAGAAGCATCCCTTTTCCATCACCATTGTGTCTGCATAAGGACCCAATGTCAAGAAGAATAATGCAGAACATTAGCACTTCCAGTTTTGAGACACAAAGCACTTAATAATATGAAGCTGCCAGGTACACCTATTAGACCCATACATTCATTATAATTAATTACACATGATGAAACCAGCCTATGGACATGGACATGCTTGCTGTGTGCCTAATACTATGAATGTAACCCCATGCGACCGATGGCACATACTGTTCTTGCTTCAGGATGACCGGTGCACCTTTCACGATACTGGAAGTATCATCTAGGGGGTAGAAAGCCAACAGGGCTAATGCTAATATTTTCCACCATTGTTTGAGTCTTCGGTGAACTCAACATGGAAGTTCGGAAGATCGCCTCCTCACAATTTTGTCAATATTGCAACATACACACACGTCTGCGTAACTGACACGAAAACGTCCATTTTGCGCACGGGTGAAAGCCTGACACAGGGTACGCAGACGTGTGTGTACGTTGCAATATTGACAAAATTGTGAGGAGGCGATCTTCCGAACTCCCATGTTGAGTTCACGGAAGACTCAAACAATGGTGGAAAATA
>NC_085876.1:24944980-24962480 GCF_034702125.1 Engraulis encrasicolus | reverse complement strand
GGATGAATGAAATCAGAAGGTGTCACCAGCAGCAGTAAATCATTAAGGAGCGGCAATGCAAGACAAGCCAAATGAATAAATAAAATAACCAAAAATAGAATGAATTTAAAAAATAAATCAAACCAGGAAGTGTCACCAGCAGAGGTAAAGTGGGACTTAAAGGGGCACAATGTAGGATGACATAGTTTGTGCGGTGCCCATGGCATGCCTGTCTCAAATTCTACAGTCATGAAAAAATGCTGATAAAATAAACTCGCTGTGACAATGTTTTTCATCACGGAATGCCAGCAGCTGATACAAATCTGAATATGATATATAAAGTGATGATTTGTATGAGAAGTGCTTCCCACGACAGACGAGCGGACCGCTCTCACAAAAGTTACATTTGGGGTTTTCTGACAGCGGACCGTGGAAGTGGTCGCGAGAGTCATCATTCACTTACTAGTGACACAAATAAGCATCGGCTGACTCGGGACAGTGATTAATTAAACTTGTAATCCTACATAGAGCCCCTTTAAGTGTTCGGTATAGACCTACATACACAGTACTAGACGAACGTCACGTCTGCACCTTTGTCTTTTGGGGAGGTTCACTCTGTGCATTATCACAAAAAAGAAGTTCAGGAAACAAGTATGAGGACACATATCAAAGGAATAACAACATAAGACAAGCCAAAACATTAATAACAAAAATAGAATTGATATAGGCCTACATTAAAAAATAAAATCATGGTCCAGGGCGTGTCATCATGAAGGGCTAAATGGGTACTTTGAGGCCATATGATGGAGCAGACAGAGAGACAGAGGGGGCGAGAGGGACACAGGGGGTTATTGCAGTGCCATGATGTGTTGCATAATAATGAATGCTGTGAATGATAAATAATGCACAGCCTCTCTCTGTTGGGCTCATGTGTGAAATGAGGTCTCTCTCATTCTCATTTCTCTCTCTTTCTCTCTAGTAAAGAGAGAGAGAAGGAGAGAGAGAGAGAGAGAGAGAGAGAGAGAGAGAGAGAGAGAGAGAGAGAGAGAGAGAGAGAGAGAGAGAGAGAGAGAGCAAGAGAAATGAGAATGAGAGAGACCTCTAGTAGAGACAGAAAGACAGAGAGAGAGAGAGAGAGAGAGAGAGAGAGAGAGAGAGAGAGAGAGAGAGAGAGAGAGAGAGAGAGAGAGAGAGAGAGAGAGAGAGAGAGAGAGAGAGAGAGAGAAGAGCTTGAAACATTGGGGAGAAGACGTTTCTTCTCCCTCTAGTATATTTTTTTTCTTTCTGTAAATGTCACACCGAAAATGGAACAGGATGTGAGCGTCAGCCTAGAGACTACTATCAAGCACCCTTACCTGTTCTCCTTTACTCTTCTCTCTTGTCCGTTTAGTCCATCTTTTTCCCGTCTCATCCTAACTCAGTGTTTCCCAACCAGGGGTACGTGTACCACTAGGGGTACGCGAGCACACCTCAAGGGGTATGCGGAAAAATGTAATAATAACAAATATGTTGAGTGTAGTCACATTGGGATAGAGGAACAGTGCCTGAATGAGGGCGAGGGGGCACTCATCATATGAAAAATTTGCTTAGGGGGTACGCAGGACGAAAAAGGTTGGGAAGCACTGGCCTAACTTATCAGGGGTGCATTTCTCGAAAGTGTAGTTGTTAGCCAGTTAGCAACTTGGGTAGTTATCAATGGGAAATTGCATTGAAAACATTGCATTTCAAAGTAGCTAATGGAGTTAGGAACTATGGTTTCCAGGAATGCACCCTTGACCAGATGCCTGTGTTGTTTTGGGATGGACTCCCTGTAAGAAGAGTTTTCATAGCTCAATGGGACCTTCCTGGATGAATAACGGTCAAATAAATAAAACATTTGTGGTCATCTGTGTTGAAAAAGTGGCTGCCTGTGATGCAGGAGTGATCATGAGTACACAAGAGAACACCAGAGAGTCTCTCTTATTCCTCTGTCCATTTCTTCCTTTTCCGTCCATTTGACCACCTTAATCTATTCATTGTTTCTTTGTCTATTTCCCCCACTTGAGTATTTAGTGACCAGAGGGTATGAGTGGTTAGCCTGGGCGAATAGACGACTGTTGACTCCGTCAATCAGTCTGGCAAAAGCCATGAGGAATCCGTCTCCGTGGACGATGGGAGATGGTCTGATCTTACGCTATCATCTAAATTAACTGAAGTTCCAAACTCAAATTAAAACCCATATTGTGCTTTATTAGCATGCCCGTTACATTATAGCGTCGCAAAAGCATACAAATAACAAAACGAAAGTGTGAATATAGTTACCTTAACCAATCAGTAACGGAGCTTGCGGGTGAGTTCTACGTCACCACTCTCAACTGTTTGCTGATTGGCGAAACACTGAGAGAACCGAGCTCGAGGCTTTTGCCAGACGATGTGCGGAGACAAAATCTTTGGGTGGAGTACATGGATGGCGTCGCCAGGCTAATGAGTGGTTGCCTGCACTGCACTACGTGACTGAGTGGTCGTGAGCACTGTAAGCCACCTCCACACGCTGTACATACCAAAGAAACTGCCAGCTTGTAGCACCCAAGTCATCCGAAAGGCCCACCCACCCAATACATACAGTAGTACACAATGTAAAGAGGACCCAGTTCTGCCATCACCCCCACCCACATCAGCCTCCCTGGGCCCGGGAGAACTGACCCCTTTGTCCCCCCCGCCCCCCTCTTCCCTGGTCGTGAGCACTGTTTGCCACCCACCCACACATGCAGTCCGCCAGAGAGCCTGCCTGTTTCTGGCATCTACATCGAGCCCACTCTATTCACCGCACTCCTCCTCACGCCTCCTTCCACCCACTCGTTTTTTTTTCCACTTGATTTTCTTTTCTTTTTTCTTTTCTTGTCTTTTCTTTTCTTGTCTTTGTACATGTACAGTACACAACAGACCGACATGCGCACAGACACCCACACACCCATGCACATATAAATACTCTCTCTCTCTCTCTCTCTCTCTCTCTCACACACACACACACACACGAGCGCGCGCGCACACACACACACACACACACACACACACACACACACACACACACACACACACACACACACGATCACACACACACACACACGAGCGTGCGCACACACACACACACACAAACGCACACGCACACGCGCACACACACCACACACACACACACACACACACACACACACACACACACACACACACACACACACACACACACACACACACACACACACACACACACGAACAGTGCGCATAACACCTGTTGGCTCCATACGTTTTTGGTACTTCTCAAATATTAAGATTAATGTCAAGATTAATCTGAACTAAGAATTGACATTTGAAGTTGACAATTCAGAGGGGTGTAGCGAGCAGCAGTGCCAGCTGGTTTGCCAAGGGCATGTGGCAGCCCAGCCCACAGTCCTGGTGCCCACGTGAGACTGGCACTCAGACTAGCACAGTGGAATTGGCACACTAAATCATGCACACACACACACACACACACACACACACACACACACACACACACACACACACACACACACACACACACACACACACACACACACACACACACACACACACACACACACACACACACACACACACACACATTGAGACTGGCACACTGAAACACATGGGTAAGGGTGTGGGCGTGGGCGTGGGCATGAGTTGCTGTCACCACTGTGTGCACGTGTGGCCACACATTCGTAAACACACACAAAAACACACACGCGTGCACACACACACAGGTTGAGACAGACAAAAGCTATATTTCCACGGTAGGCCTATGTTTTAAAAAGCTATATAAGGAAATGATTTTAAGTCATATCAATGAAATACATATTTTGTCACAACATGGAAGTACAAAGGAGACAATAAATACACACACACACACACACACACACACACACACACACACACACACACACACACACACACACACACACACACACACACACACACACACACACACACACACACACACACACACACACATTGAATTTGACCACTTCTAGTCAATCATGTCTCAATGACTACATTTTTACGCTTATTTATTTGTCTTTACAGACAGATGTACTGCACTAAAAAGCAGCACAAGGCTTTGGTGTCTACGTTCCTCCCATTTGTGTAATATGTCTAACTACAACTACAACTGCATCTAAGGATTGAAAACAAATGTGTGTAAATACGAAAAGGAAAAAGACATCCGCTATAAATCTCCCTTCATGTACTGCAGAGGTGACTGAGGAGAGGGGCACATGGAGGGAAGGAGGGAGACAGTAATGAGAGATGGAGGGAAGAATTGAGGATAGGGAGGAAGGAGACAGCCCTTCAGACGTTGATGTCTGTCTCAAGTGGTCTCTCATTCTGCCCGTCTGAAGAGGGGATGTGCGAGGGGGACAGGAAACAAACGCCTAGGCTACTTGATGGGTGTGTGTGCGCGCGCGTGTGTGTGTGTGCGTGTGTCGTGTGTGTGTGTGCTGATGTATGCATGCTTGCAAGGAGGGAGGAGAGTTGAAACTATTGAAACTATGCCTTTTTCATGAATACTTGCCATCACCATAAAATTCGAAGTATTCATTATGACTGGGAAAATTGCACTTTTCATACATGAAAAAGTGGATCTTCTCCATGTCCGCCATTTCGAATCTCCAGAAATAGACCTTTTTAGCTGCGAAACTTTGGACATACCAGCCAGGTCATACTAGTAAATTGTATAATTTAGTACTTGGTAAATATTCATGAAAAGATGAAATTTGGCAATAGGCAGCACAGTTTCAATAAGCACCATAGCTGCAATACCTACTCCTGCCACAATCCTACACAGTGCACTTTTAAGAGATAAAAGCATTGCCACTGAAGTATTAGCTCATATAAAGGTAGGCCTGGTCATTTCTCAAAAGTCACGTTTCATCTGTGCTTATGTGTCCGTCTTTGAATAGAGGATTCTCTCTGTGTGTTTTTCCAACAGTGTGTTTAAAATGGCGGCCCCTGAGCGGCACCTTGCCAAGCCTCTGCTTGTCTTGGATTATATGCGTCTCTCGCTGTGTCAGGATGCCTTCCTGCGTCTCAGCTAATCCCCAGCTTTCATCTGACAGTGGGGGACTCTGGACGGGCCCATTTCCAAACACATCAGACCACACCACACCACACCACCACACACCACGCCCAACCCCACCACAACACACCACACCACAATACACTACGCCACACCAGCCCCATGCATCCTCCCCCCTCCCCATCACCACCACCCTCCATCCTCCAATTGGTTGCCAACCAGCAGAGTTCGGCAGAACATTAGTAAGCCTCCCCCCCGAAGCCTCATACAGATGTGATCGTGTGGAGTTAACGGCCTCCGTAGACCTTTAGCCCAGCGGTTTCGTGCCTGCACTCCCATGCCTAACTGGTACTATGATTGGACAGTCGCGGATTCGAGCCCTGAGCGGTGAACTAACGCAGATGATTACCACAACACATGCATTCCCCTTTCCACACATATATTCACATCTCCCTCCCCTCCAATGCAGCTTGCCTCTCTCCAACCAACGTTACCTCCACCCCATGTCCTCCTCATTTACTAAGTATAGGACTTCTGAAGAACACAAGAATTTGGTACCGTACGTTCATATACAGTGTAATATTTTATAGACATAAATGCATGGGCCTACATTTACACAATATAATTCAGTGGTAGACTTACCGTTTCCATCCACCCATGCTTGCCTCCACCTCACTACCATCCTTCCATCTCTCCACCACACCCACACTTGCCTTGTCCACTCCACCATAACTTGCCCCCAAGACCCTCCTCCTTCCACTCAACCACAGCCTCCTACACTCATCTGTCCTCTCCACCTGCCCCCGTCTGGGGGGCAACCACTATTCAGACATATCGCTATTCCGACATCCGCCATACCGTATGGTTAGGGTTAGGGTTAGGGTCAGCATTAGGGTTAGGGTCAGCGTCAGGGTTACCTTGTGGACACACCGCGGGCGTTGAACACGTGGAAAGATGCAGAAATAATTGACTTTGTATGGGAGAGCAGGCGGGGAACGAGGCAAACGCGTCAGGAGCGTTTCTAGAGGCGAGGGCGTCGAAAGCGTCAAAAGCCGAGGGCGGCAGAAGTTGAACTTCATCTAAAAATATGTAATGAGCTCGGCGGCAGCAGGGCGTCAGCCAATGGAATGTTCACATTTTTCTAAACACGAGCTTCGGTTGGTCGGGATTCCTGGCCGAACGCTTCAGGTTGAATCGTTTGCCTCGTTCAACGCCCCTGACCAGTGCTTTCCAGGCAGGAGTCAGCAGCGTTGTGGCTCTTTCAACGCCGGCGGTGTGATCGCGGCATTAAGGTTAGGTTTAGGGTTAGGGTTAAGGTAACTGCATGCACTCAAAAGATCAAAAGATGAGCAACGTAGCACAAACCACAGAAATGGCATATCTCGTGCCGGTATTCCGACAATAAACATCAATGTCGGAATAGCGGTATGTCGGAATAGCGCCATGTAAACCCCCCTCCACCCAGTCTTGCCTTCTCCCATCACACCACTCTCCACCCTCGTCTCCTCCACCCCAGCTCTTCCCTTTCCCCACTTCCTCCTCCACTAGACACACTTGTCTCTGGTGGAGCCTTTTCGAGTAGTCGGCCATTTTAGGACAGGAAGTCATGCTCACAGATGGCACCCTGGCAGAAATAAATAAACAAACAAACAAACAACCATGTCCAAACCACCACCCCCACCCCCACCATCCTTCCCAACATGCTGATCCCTGCAGCCACCCTCACAATGACAAGCAAACAAACAGCCACGATTCCAGCACCGCCAGCATCTCAAGGGCAGCCGACAGGGGAGGACAAAGGGATTAGTTGTCCCGGGCCCAGGGAGACAAATACGGTGTCCAGAATTGGGTCCTCATTCCATTGTATGTATACATGTTTTTTTGTTTATAAATATGCTGTTGTGAGGAGGGGAAAGACACTGGCAGGCAACCACGTGAGCTAATTTTATGACCGACAGGCTGTCAACGACAGCGGTTTCCAACAATCAGAGGTTGAGTTGTGCACAGCCAGGGCCGTGCAGCCAGGGCAAAACTGGGACTCGAACCCAGACCTTCTGGGGTAGTAAACTGGGGCTCTGACCGCTACACCAAAGAGCTTTTTGGTGTAGTGGTCAGAGCCCCAGTTTACTACCCCAGAAGGTCTGGGTTCGAGTCCCAGCTGGGCAACTCTCCCCTTCGTTACAGGGACCCTTTCAGATGTCTTTGTCCCGGGCCAGGCCAACGCTGTCAGCGGCCCTGACCACGACCGTGCCCCTTCCTGGTGCCACCCCCACAGCTTCTCAGTCCATGATTGCTAACGCCCAACCCAGCTTAGCAAATTACACAGTAGCATTACCGGCCAATTAGCGTGTCATCATCGCAGGGGGCTTGTAGTGAACCCCGGGAGACATGACGTGCATCACAAATGGCATGTTTGCATAACGCCATTAGCCAACCACCGTCATTTCATCCCACGTTAATTATAACCTAGCATGCTGTCGTATTTGCTTAGCTTTGACGCATTTTGATGCACACGTATTTGAGCATGTGTGCATATGTATTTGTGTGTGTTTGTGTGTGTGTGTGTGTGTGTGTGTGTGTGTGTGTGTGTGTGTGTGTGTGTGTGTGTGTGTGTGTGGGTGTGTGTGTTTGTCCATGTATGTGTGAGAGAGTGTTTGTTTGCTTGTGTGTATATTTGTTAGTGTGTGTGCGTGTGTGTGTGTGCATGCGTGTGTGCGTGTACTGTATGTGTGTCTGTTTTTGCCTGTCAATCTGCGTGCCATGTGATGGTTCTGGTATCCTGCTTCTCAAATGCCAAGGCTTAGGTCATGGTGGATAATGATGGATTGATGAAGTGGAAGGCATTATGACCTTTCCATGAAAGGAGCAAAGAAAAAAAGAGATACATTTGAGGGAGAAAGACGAGAAATAAACAATGAAAATGGTTGATGAGATCCTGAAGAGGGCCCACTTAGCCTCCACAATATTGCATTAGCTTGATTTGCCATCGCTAACTCCACGGTCACTATGGAAACGCCAAGGCCGAGAGCACAATCAAGAGATGTCCTCAGGGCTGCTTGAGCTGAAATGGGAAAAAAAAAACACACACACACACACACACACACACACACACACACACACACACACACACACACACACACACACACACACACACACACACATACACACATACACACACACACACACACAAAAGGGAGAAGAAAGGGGCTTTCAGTATCCCTGAGAAAAACAGCAATGTCTATTAATTATGCCTAACTGGATGAATTAATCACTTTTTTGTATTTCTAACAAACGTGTCCGGGCTTAATCTATGCGATATACGGCTATGTAGCACTTAAAGCATTTCGATTAGCTTTGGGCTTAAAGCTCTGTCACGAGACTAGACGAGCAAACAGGCAGAGGTGGACATGAAAGCAATTAATCAAGTGAAGGCTTATGCCATTGCACTCGCACTGCATTTCAAAAGCCTTTTTTGTTGTTTACCCATTTTAAACAAGAGATCAAATTAATTCGTTTTTTTGTACTCAACTTTATGATTACAAATTGCATTACGCTCCACTGCATACGTCCGTTAACATTATCGTGCTCTGGAATGTCGTGACGTATAATGGAACACCAGCAAACACACAGCTACAGTGACACGCAAACATTGACCTCAAATGATCCCCATTAAAACTAAGACGCTCAATTGATGGTGACTCACAGAAAGAGGAGGGGATATTTATCTGTTCCGTATGGTGCATTCTATAGGGAACCACTAGTAAATAAGATGCCATTTATAAATCTGACCGTGAAAATTAAGTCTCCTTGCCATTACACTTGCACAAGACACATTTTTATCTTAATATAGGCAAATAATGATACTGTGTGATATGATATGATATGATATGATATGATATGATATGATATGATATGATATGATATGATATGATGATCACATCACATCACATGACATCACAGCAGATCATATATCATATCATATCATATCATATCATATCATATCATATCATATCATATCATATTAATCATACCATATTGTCAACAAGTTATAGATAGTCAATAAATACAGTATTTGAGTGAATAGAACCACAGAGCAGGATCAGAGAGTGCCCCAGGAAGTGCATACAATGACCTGCACATTATAGGCCTTTTTGTAACCTAATCATCATGTGATATATTGTAACATAACATAACATAACATAACATAACATAACATAACAAAATACAATACAATACAATACAATACAATACAATACAATACAATACAATACAATACAATATAATATAGTATAATTAATATAATATATAATAAAATAATTATATATTATAATTATTTTCAATTGCATCTACAGAATATATAAAAGCTTTGAGTGAATATGCGACCTTGCCTCCTCCACTTGTGCTTGTCTCCTCGTACCAGGAAGACGTAATATGTCATGATGACATCACTGACAACAGCATAATATTTCAATATCTTGCAAAAGCTCAATTGTAAAGTGTTTTCCTCATTTGCAATTGGGATGGTGAATGAAAAACAGTCCCTCAAAAGTTGTTGTGGCTAGGCTGACAGCTGGGAAACTTTATCATTTTCTCCACTGAGGAGGGGCCAAGAGGCGGGGCGAGGCAACAAGCACAAGTGGAGGGAGCAAGGTCGCATATTGTAACGCACTCCATAGAACCGGGCAGTGTACCAGGAAGTACATGGAGTGACATCACACCTATCGGCTGCCAGACTGGTTTGAAAGGCCCCTAAGCGGCTGCCCAGGCCCCTGCCTGTCTGCCTGCCTTTCTGCCTTTCCAAGAAGAAGAAGAAGACACAGCGCTGCAGCTGAACTGGCGTGGTGACGAGATGAGGAGAGACACCCCCTCACCTCGACGGCAGATTGGCACAACAGCGGGACAGACTGTCAGTCCCGTTCCCTGGAGCCCCGGAGCCCCAGCAAGACATGTGGAAGGACGGAGAAAGAGACAGAGACAGAGACAGAGAAAGAGAAAGAGAGAGAGAGAGAGAGAGAGAGAGAGAGAGAGAGAGAGAGAGAGAGAGAGATGACACAGGAGGGATAGAACTAAAAAGTAAGAAAAAGACAGAAGGGGAGAACAAAGAAATACAAAGTGACTTGAAAAGATAAAACAAAAGAAACAGAGAGAGAGAGAGAGAGAGAGAGAGAGAGAGAGAGAGAGAGAGAGAGAGAGAGAGATGGAGATGAGATAGAGAGGGATGGAGACAGGGAAAAAGAAAAAAGAAGAAGAAAAAGAAGAAGAAGATATAAATATAGAGAAGGAGCACTGGGTGGGGCAGGCCGTGGGGATAAAGGTCTAGACAAGGGAACACAGTGAGATTGCAGTCAAAGAAAGAGGCCAGATTTAACCTTTGCCCTTGGTCTGAATGACCTTTCCAAACACACACACACACACACACGCACACACACACACATACACACACACAAACACACGCGCACACACAAACACACGCGTGCGCGCACACACACACATGTGCGCACACACACACATGTGCGCACACACACACACACCCCTCATACACATACACACACACACACACACACACACACACACACACACACACACACACACACACACACACACACACACTCACACACACACACACACACACACACACACACACACACACACACACACACACACACACACACACACACACACACACACACACACACACACACACACACACACACACACTCACACACACTCACACACACACACACACACACACAGACAGACCCCAATCACCCCCGCCCCTTCATCTAAACGTGCCCCCTATTGACTTAACCCTTATCAAAGTCTTCACACTGCCAGCTGTCACCAGATGAAGCCAGTCCAAGAAAGGGGGCAGAATAGGAGGGGGGTGGAAAGGGGACGATAGGGGGGCAGTAGAATAGGAGGGGGGTGGAAAGGGGACGATAGGGGGGCAGTAGAATAGGAGGGGGGTGGAAAGGGGACGACAGGGGGTCAGTAGAGGGGCCGGCAGGGGTCTTCCCCCTTCTCACCCCGGGGTCAAGCCTTTACCAGGGCATAGATCCGCCGCCACATGCCTCTCTTTCCATCGACCCATACCCCCTCCCACCCAGGGCCGTTGACAGCTTTGGCCGGGCCCAGGACAAAGTCATCTGAAATGGGCCCCCCACACTCAAAAGCCTACATACAATGTAATCAGAACCCAATTCTGCCCCCCACCCAACACACTACAGCCTTCTCCCAGGGCCCGGCAGATATCGAGAAAAAAAATCAACAAGTATAGGCATCGAAACCAATATACGTATCCAAGTTACAGTGTAACACCGTATCGGAAAAAAATGAATACCCAGCCCAAGGTCTGGGAGAACGTCCCCCCTTTGTCCCCTCCTGTCGTTTTCCCTTTTCCTTCCTCCTCCCTCTGCACTCACTCCTTCTCTGACATAGACGGGCCCCGTGCAGGGTTGCCAGATGAGACTTTCCAGTTCTAAACCCGCCTGGAAGCACGAAATTCTGCCCAATTCTATTGATTTCTATGGCCAAAAATAAGCAGAAAAACCCGACCAAGTGCCATTTTTACCCGCAGACGGCCATTCTAAGAAGACCAATTGGACCGGAAACCGCCCAATCTGGCAACACTGGCCCCGTGTCCCTACGTCCTTCTGGTGGCCTCTGTGAGGTCCTTCTGTTCCTTTCTGCACGGCTCTTTAGGGCCTTATGTGCCCTTGTCACTTCGTGTGCTCATAAAGAGCTGTTCTATCAACCATTATGTCCTTTATATAGCAGGGTAACACTCTCCTCTCTTCTCTCCTCTCTTCTCTTCTCTTCTCTTCTCTTCTCTTCTCTTCTCTTCTCTTCTCTTCTCTTCTCTTCTCTTCTCTTCTCTTCTCTTCTCTTCTCTTCTCTTCTCTTCTCTTCTCTTCTCTCCTCTCCTCTCCTCTCCAAGCCCTTGGCCTGATCTGGGTCTCTCTCTCTCCTCTTTCTCTCTCCTGTCTCCTGGCTTTCTTCACCTCTCTCTTTCTATCTATCTTTTGCCCTCCTTCTCTCTGTCTGTCTTTGTCTCTATCACTGGTGATGTCTATATGAATCTGTCTCTCTGTTTCATTTCCTCTCTCTCTCTCTCTCTCTCTCTCTCTCTCTCTCTCTCTCTCTCTCTCTCTCTCTCTCTCTCACTCACTCGCACACGCACACACACACGCACACACACATACATATTATGTGCGTATTTCGCCCATTGTGTGTGTGTGTGTGTACCTATATGTCTTTTGTGCCTCTGTGCATTCTAACCTTTAAGATATTACACACCACATCACATTGCTGAAAGTGAGTTTTTTTCCTGCTGTGCGTCACTAGCTGTTAATACGCAAGTGTGGCAGTGTGAGTTCAGTCATGGGCGGGTGTTATGTCTATTCCCTGCCTTCTCACTGCTCTCTATGTCCTGTTTAAAACTGTGACATTGGGACTGGCTCTCGCTTTCTTTCTTTCTCTCTCTCTCTCTCTCTCTCTCTCTCTCTCTCTCTCTCTCTCTCTCTCTCTCTCTCTCTCTCTCTCTCTCTCTCTCTCTCTCTCTCTCACACACACACACACACGCACGCACACACACACACACACACACATGTTATTCATGTGTGCCTCAATGTGTGTGTGTATCTACATGTGTGTATGTACTATATGTGTCATTGTGTCCTTATGCACCTTTACAGTATGTGTCTGTTTGTTCCAGCCTTCTATGTTACTTCTAGTGTGTTCCTGCTGGGTGCATGGCACTGCAGTCATTGAGGTTTTACATCTAGTTTTTTACCGCCTTTGTCCTTTATATGAAACTGTGACACAGACACAGGGACTGGCTGTCCTGGTGCCGGAACACCGTGGCGTATTCCAGACCGCAGTGTTCCCAACGAATCAGTGACCTCAGCTGCTTTCGCAATCATCATTGACCCATTTGTCTGCATTGTTCGCTGGGAGACGTATTACACATATCTCCTGTGGTACTTAGTGATGTGTCCTTGATGTAGCCTACTGCTTTTTTAAAGACCTTGTGGTTGGAAAAAAATTGAGTGTCCTTGTTGTTGTGTTTTTGTGTGGGACTTGTTATGCTCTTACTGTACAGTATGTTCCGGAGATATCTGAATGTTCAGTTCAATAGGCAGGGGCGCCGCCAGAAATGTCAGGCCCCATGAAAGATTAGAATTTTGGGGCCCCCATCCATACCTGACCTATTTCGTCGTCTATGGATATCTAAGTTTGTGTGACTGTAAAGACATTTGTAAACTGAATAATAAACTTATTTCATTTAATGACATACTGCTGCAAGACACCCACATAGGGGATGCTGTGGTCAATGCAGCTGACAGCATAGGCCGGGCCCCCAACAGAGTCATCTGAAAGGACCCCCCCAACACACACACACACACGCATACACACAGACACACAGACACACACACACACACACAGACACACACACACACACACACACACACACACACACACACACACACACACACACACACACACACACACACACACACACACACACACAATTCATGCAATGTAATGAGGATCCGATTCTGGGCCCCCACCCCCATCTCCCTGGGCCCTGGACATCAGACCCCTTTTTCCCCCTGCTATCGGCTTCCTTGACTATGGTCAGGGCCGCTGACAGCTTTTGCTGGGCCCGGGACAAAGTCATCTGAAGGGGAACCCTACCCAACACATACAATGTAATAGGTACCCAATTCTGGGCCCCCACATCTCCCTGGGCCCGGGACAGCAGACCCCCTTTTTCCCCTGCTATCGGCTTCCCTGACTGTGGTCATGTGTCATTTGTCATGCTGTGCACATCCTTCATGTTACATGCTTTTGTCAGAGAGAGTGTGCAGCACTTTTCGACAGGGCGAGGGAGGTGGTAGTATTTCAGAGATAAACAGAGTGGGCTTGAAATCCATCCCCTGATTGCTCATTGATTTGTTATGTTGAGGATGGCGACAATTTTTAACAAAGATTGCCTTGGGCAATTTGGTTTGTCTGAGTTTGGTGTCGCGCTTGCTCTCTCTCTCTCTGTGTGTGTGTGTGTGTGTGTGTGTGTGTGTGTGTGTGTGTGTGTGTGTGTGTGTGTGTGTGTGTGTGTGTGTGTGTGTGTGTGTGTGTGTGTGTGTGTGTGTGTGTGTGTGTGTGTGTGTGTGCGTGCGTGCATGCGTGCATGCGTGCGTGCGTGCGTGTGAGGATGTGTGTGTGTGTACGTGCCAGCAAGCGTGTGTGTTTGCACTACTGCAATCAGAGGTGTGATAGCTGTGAATGTGGATGAGTGTGTGGATGAGTAATGACGTTGTTGAAGAGAGAGAGAGGCACATCTGGGATATTGCCCACCGTGATGTAGTGCCTGAGGGCTTACGGGGAGGGGGAGGGGGCCATGCAGGGTCGTCTCGAGGCATTAGGGGGCCCTAGGCGATGAGGGACCTGCAGGCCCTTTCCCTCTTTTCAAACTACTAGGAGAGTGGGCCCCTCAAGAGAAACTTCAAAAGCAGTATCATTGCACTTTTCGGTCACTGAACGGAGATGTGTTGCCACACTCAGCAAGTTGTCTTTGCTGTGATTTGAATGTAAGTACATAGCAAGTCATTACAAGGGGGCCACCTTTATGATGGGGGCCCTATGCGATTGCCTGCTTTGCTTGCCTGGCTGTGACAGTGTCTGGGGCCATGCTGTCTGGTCCTACTTTGCTGTTTCTCTGTCTTGCTATAGAACCCCCCCACCCCCCATCCACACACACACACACACACACACACACACACACACACACACACACACACACACACACACACACACACACACACACACACACACACACACACACACACACACACACACACACACACATCCACGCAAACTAATGAGGGAGCAATTATGGAGGAGGACTCACTGTGGGTTTAGATTGCATTTGCCACATGACATGCATACACACGCAAGTGAGGGCACTACAAATACACACACACACACACACACACGCACGCATGCATGCGCGCACGCACAGACACACACACACACACACACAGACAGACAGACAGACAGACAGACACACACACACACAGACACACACACACACACAGACACACACACACACACACACACACACACACACACACACACACACACACACACACAGACACACACACACACACACACACACAGACACACACACACACACACACACACAGACACACACACACACACACACACACACACACACACACACACAGTACAGACATCCAGACAGACACAAGTAAGCTCAGGATTACATGAATGGATGGATGGAGTTGCTCCCCGGGCAACGCCCCCTCTGACGCCCCGCCCCTTACATGATGATCCCGCCGCTGGCAAAAAAAATCAGCAAAAAACGCTTATAATAACTGACAAAAATCCCTAATAGTAATGTCATTGTTTCAACAATGTGGTAACAGTGTAGAAATAACATATTGTTATATAAAATATACATATTAATATATAAAATATATTTTTCATATGTTTATAATTATTTTAACATGTTTATAGCTATTTCCGCGGTGTCATTTGGGGTGGGGCTTCGCTGAGGGAGAGGGGTTTCCCAGTTGGAGAAGGGTTTCGAGATGGTGCCGCATCAGGAAATTGCCTGGACGGCCTGCTGCTAGGAACGCCCCTGAATGGATGGATGGATGGATGGATGGATGGATGGATGGATGGATGGATGGATGGATGGATGGATGGATGGATGGATGGATGGATGGATGGAGGCATGGATGGATGGGAAATACGAGTGAGAGACAAATGGCTGAAATTTACCCATTTGGCCCGCGAGACCATTTCAAATGTGTGCAACAGTGGGCCCACATACACCATTGATATTTTATATAGTAACATGACATGAACATGAAATTTGAAGTACCATAGGAATTTAAGCCTCAATATATCCAGTGAGTCTGACCTGTGACTTGATCCCAGATTTTAATTTTGTGAATTGGAGTTTGACATCCCTGGTTTATGGTGTCTGCTTCTGATTTTAACATTTTAAAAATGGATGGTCACACTAGTTTGGCCAGCCTTTTCAGGACACACCTTACCGCACAAATAGACCAAGCTCGACATGAGCGAGGCGAGCGACGGAAGTAATTGACTTTGTAATGAGTCGCACGACAAAAGCGATTCTGGAGACTAGAGGCGATTCGCGCGACGAAAGCGACAGTTTGAAGTTGAAATTCTTTCAACTTTCTATGACGCGGTTTGGCGACCAGCGGCGACAGCCAATGACTGTATAGAGGTCAGTGACCACAGCCAATGAGAATGTTTGAATGCTTTGCCTTCTGCCTGTACGGACACACTCAAGTCTCTTCAAATCGCTCGTATCGCTTGCTGCTGCACTCTGTCGCTTGAATCGCATGGCGCCTGTCTATTCGTGCGGTTACAGTGTAAGAAGAATGCAAATTTGTAACTGCAAACTAAATCATGGTATACCGTATACAGTACATTTAAAAACGCATTGTTCTCGTCCCGACACAGACACACACATACATGCACGCATGCAAGCATGCAGGCAGGCACACGCACACGCACATGCACACGCACACACAGGCATGCACAGACAGACAGACAGACAGACAGACAGACAGACAGACAGACAGACAGACAGACAGACAGACAGGCAGACGGACAGGCATGCGTGCACGTGAGCACGCACGCACGCACACACACACACACACACACACACACACACACACACACACACACATACACACACACACACTCACAGAGAGAGAGAGAGAGTACCAGAACATACCATAGATGAAAAGGAATCATAAAAAATTATACGGAAGGGAGCACAGCCCCCAATTATATATAATGGGAAGGATGCTGCCTGATGTAAGCATCTACAAGTAAGTGCAAAGGCCAGGGCCAGAGAGAGAGAGAGAGAGAGAGAGAGAGAGAGAGAGAGAGAGAGAGAGAGAGAGAGAGAGAGAGAGAGAGAGAGAGAGGTGAGGTGGCATGCACGTGTGTGTGCGTGCGTGCGTGTGTGTGTGTGTGTGTGTGTGTGTGTGTGTGTGTGTGTGTGTGTGTGTGTGTGTGTGTGTGTGTGTGTGGTGGCGTGAGTGAACAGGCTTTTGGCTTAAGTGCCTCGGAAGGCTGCTAGTTAATAGGCCATTTACTCCGAGTGACGGCCACGACTTCCCCTGGCCGTTGAGTAATGTGCAGCCGGCTGTGGAGCTACTAATGCCTCTCTTTCTCTCGCTCTCTCTGTCTCTCTCTCTCTCTCTCTCTCTCTCTCTCTCTCTCTCTCTCTCTCTCTCTCTCTCTCTCTCTCTTGCTCTCTCTATCTTCCTTTCTCTCTCTCTCTCTCGCTCCCTCTCCACGTGTGTAAGTTCCTGAGTGTGTGGCGTTATAGACACAGAGAAACAGAAAGAGGGGTAGAGAGAGAGAGAGAGAGAGAGAGAGAGAGAG
>NC_085876.1:24929980-24939980 GCF_034702125.1 Engraulis encrasicolus | reverse complement strand
CTTAAGATTCTCTGATCGGGCCGGAACAGGGCAGACTGGTTTACACTGGTTTGGAGCAGCTTGCAGCAGCTGATCGTAAGTTCCAACATAGGCTAAGGTGAATGTAAATTGTGCCTATATGTTCAAGTTTACGGACGACAAAAAAATTACGGGTTGCATCATGCATTAGTTTCAACATAACACAGAGTTATAACTTAAATTCTACATCTCCAACCTACTAGCCGCAAGTTCCATCTTAGGCGACCAAACCAGTAAATATTCGTTATTCAAAACACTTAAGTTGAATAAGATAGAAGTCATAAAGGTGGAAATTTTTTTTAAAACAGTAGGCAATTAACCCATTGTGTCCTGGAGCGACATATACGCTGCATTAAGGTTCTTGAGATTTGAGCTGTTTATTACAAAATGTTGGTATTGTAGAGCTGTATGGACACAATTTTGTGGATAAATGAAGGTTGCAGCTTTTAAATGCAACTTATTTCATGTTTTTATGTGCTTCGGAGGCTGAGATATTTATGTTTTAACAGGGAGAGGGCACCTTTTCCCAAAAAGGGCTTAGGCTAAAATGGGTTAAACGGGGACGAGATGATGCTCATGACATCCCGGAATGGCCACAGTAAATCATGTCGCCAAGATCTTGGTTGGAAAAGGCTATATTTTCGTTAACAAATAGGCCTGCAGTTTAATATCCCTGTTTACTCCTCTTAGGTGAAGTACAATGAAAATGGCGGTTAAGACTGCTGCAAATCGTGTAATGTGTGTCAAATAAAACAGGACCAACAGCGACATGTCAAGGAGTAATTCACCATCTAAGCCTGGCTGCATTTTTTAGCATAATGAAACACCAGCCGTGAAGACAAATTGTTGGACATTGTGAAGCATAAACAGTAATCTCTATGAAACCAGAATTGTCACGGCTACTTTATTGGAAAACTTTGGCAGCAGCTGTCCTTGGTGCCAATGCGTCTTCACTCAAACCATTCCACAGCCTACTTCCTGTTTACCTTATCGGCTATCAATGATTGTCTTGGAGGCATCTAAACGTCATTAAATGTGACACTGGTACACTTTAAACACTACTAACAAAGTTAAAACTTAAGGTGCGTGATGCAATCGACGATCACAATCAGCTGGTGCAACCCACTGCTGGTGTCCTGGTACTTGGGGTAAACCATCAATCTTTCTGAATCTTGTTTGCATATTTCCCAAATTCCCAAATGTTGCTTCAAAATATCAATCACTTAAAGGTGTACCGTGTAATATTTTTAGTTGTCCATTTCCAGAATCCATGCTGCCCATTCACAAATGTTACCTTTTTAACAAATACTTACCACCACCATCAAATTCTAGGTATTCAATATGACTTAACATTTTAAGACATTTTTAGCTGCAAAACTTAAGCCTGGCTCAAACTATGCGATTGTTGGCCCGATTCTCGACTGTAAACCCCCCTTACAACAATCAGTGAAACGTTAACCCCAAGGACCATCGCAAGCGATTGTCGGGCAAGATTTCCTCGTCATGTGCGATGTTCTAAGATCGAATTTTGGTAGCTCAAAGAGTTGCTGATCGCAAATCAAAGAAATCAAACACTGTTTGATATTTGCGACTGGAAATAGAACGTCGGGCATTGTCTCGGTGGCTGCGAGCAGCGACAAGATTGACAGTTGCGATTCTCTTCTAGTGTGCGGTGCACCCTGACCCCAAAATCGCACACAAAATCGCTAGTCGTGTAGTTTGAGCCTGGCTTTACTGTGCTTTGGTCATACTAGTAAATATTAGCTTATTAATTTGGCAATAGACAGCACAGTTTCAATGAGCTGCATAGTTGCAATAGTCTACCTATTCTGGCCACCATGCGCCCCCATCTTTACACACCTTTAACCCATTTTAGCCTAAGCCCATTTTGGTTAAGGATGCTCTCTGCCTATTAAAACCTAAATATCTCAGCCTCCGACGCACATAATACATGAAATAAGTTGCATTTAAACGCTAGGACGCTCATTTTGCATTAGAATGTGTTCATTCAGCTCTAACATACCCACTTTTTAATTAAAAACTTCTCAAATCTCAAGAGCCTGAATGCAGCGTATATGTCGCTCCAGGCTAAAATGGGTTAACTAAACATGCACATGTGTGCGTCTGCATATACTGCATATACGTATGTACACACAGGTGTGTTTATGTCAGTGTGTGTGTGTGTGTGTGTGTGTGTGTGTGTGTGTGTGTGTGTGTGTGTGTGTGTGTGTGTGTGTGTGTGTGTGTGTGTGTGTGTGTGTGTGTGTGTGTGTGTGTGTGTGTGCGCCTATATTTATAGGCATTGAGTCAAAGACAAAAAGGATGGAAGACTATCAAGCTGGCATGAAGTCTCGTTTAGAGAGTGCTGTAGACAGCAAGTGTGCTTGTTGTTGTCTGTTGTTGTTTGTTGTGATATCCATGACGCCATGGCAACCTTTCCCTGAGCGGTGACCAGAGTAATGAGGTGTCACTGGCACCAGGCACTGACCCCACATAATACACACACACACACACACACACACACACACTTCACACACACACACACACACACACACACACACACACACACACACACACACAGATTGGTGTAATAGTGCAGGCACGCACATGTGCCTAAACAGTATGGGTATGACCACACACACTTGTATGCAACCACACAGACACATACACATAAGCACACACAAACCTTCATACAGACACATAGGGTTATACCATATACAAATATGATTATGCTCCTTGTGCTCCATGCTATCAAACACATGGGCACGTCCATGCACACACAGAGCCACAAACACATCACATATCAAAACATGTTCACACATTTGAACAAAAACAATGCCGAATTTCTTTCTCTGCTCTGGCAAAAGCTTTGTTATGTTTTGGTCTGCTTTTGTGTCTGGCTTTGTATGTGTGCACACCTGTTTCTGTGTGTGTGTGTGCTTGCGTGCATATTTGTGTGTGTACACCTCTCTCTATCTCTCTCTCTCTCTCTCTCTCTCTCTCTCTCTCTCTCTCTCTCTCTCTCTCTCTCTCTCTCTCTCTCTCTCTCTGAGTGTGTCTGTGTGTGTGTGCTTGCGTGCATATTTGTGTGTATACAGTACACCTCCCTCTCTCTCTCTCGTGTGCCTGCGTGCGTGTGCTTTGCAGCTCTTGTGTACTGGTGCAGTCCTCTGCTAATAGAATTGCCAGTGCTTCAATGCCTCGCTCTCATCTGTGTGTGTGTGTGTGTGTGTGTGTGTGTGTGTGTGTGTGTGTGTGTGTGTGTGTGTGTGTGTGTGTGTGTGTGTGTGTGTGTGTGTGTGTGTGTGTGTGTGTGTGTGTGTGTGTGTGTGTGTGTGTGTGTGTGTGTGTGTGCTGGTGCAGTCCTGTGCTAATAGAATTGCCAGTGCTTCGCTGCTTCACTCTCATCTGTGTGAGTGGGGCTGGCTGGCCGTCTGGGCAACCTTAGCAAAGTGGGTCAGGCTGATGTATGATCACAGAACCAGGGAAACTGCAACCATCACGCAGGCACTTCTCTTACTCTCTTCTCTCTTCTCTCTCTCTCTCTCTCTCTCTCTCTCTCTCTCTCTCTCTCTCTCTCTCTCTCTCTCTCTCTCTCCCTCTCTCTCCTCATCTCAATCTGCAGGTCTGTATCTCTCATTCCCTTCCGTTCCCTCTCTCGCTCTACTCTTCCTTACTGCTTCTCTCTTTATTCTGTCTTTTTTTGCTTTCTCTGTCTTTGTCTTCCTGCATCTTTTGTGTTCTCTGTCTCTCTCTCTCTCTCTCTCTCTCTCTCCCTCTCTCTCTCTCTCCCTCTCCCTCTCTCTCTCTCTCTCTCTCTCTCTCTCTCTCTCTCTCTCTCTCTCTCTCTCTCTCTCTCTCTCTCTCTCTCTCTCCCTCTAGCTGCTTCTCTTCTTCCCTCTCTACTCCCTCTTTGGTAATCTGTCTCTGTCTCTGTACCCCAGTCTTTCTTCACTGTCTTCCATTCTCTCCACCTCATGCACTCTCACTTTATTTGTTTCTTTCTTTCTCACTATCTGTCTTTCTCTCTCCCTCCTTTGTGCGGCTCTTTTGGCTTCCATCTTGTCTGCTTGCCTCCACAGCTCTCATTGGGTCTGTGGCTACTAGCCCTGTTCTTCCACCTCCTCCATCTTGACACCTTCGCATTACTCCTAATTGTTTTGTGTCTTCTCTCGCACACACTCTTTTCTTTTCTTTTTCACACTCTCTCTTGTTTCTTTCCCTCACTCTAACTTACTCTCTCTCTCCGTCTGTCTCTTTCTCTCGCTCTTTCTTGTCTCTGCCAATTTTTCTCCAAAAGCACTCTCTGTGCTTCAACTCTCTGGCTCAATATATGTCTTTATCTATCTCAGTTCAGTTTCTTGTTTTCAACTCTTACTTGTTTATTTCATCACCTGTCTCTTTCCCACTCGCTTTCCATTTCCTTCATTCTCTGTTTCTTTTACTCATTTCTCTCTCTCTCTCTGTCTCTCTCTCTCTCTCTCTTTCTCTCTCTCTTTCAAGGTTGTGTGTAATTCAAATACAATCAATTCTCTATTCATTTCATTTCCATCCAGATTTTTTTTCTCATTTTATTTTCCGCGCTTCTATTTGTCTGCCTGTCACGTTTAAATCTTTGACTGCCAAAATGAGAAAACCAAACAAATTATTCACACGAATTCAAGCACACAAGCACACACACACACACACACACACACACAGACACACACACACACACACACACACACACACACACACACACACACACACACACACACACACACACACACACACACACACACACACACACACCATTAACTGCGCTCACACTGTGTGCGCTCATTTGCACATATGTGTGTGGGTGGATTCATGTACCTGTTGTGTATGCCTTGTGTATGTACATATGGGCAGACCAGCATGTGTGTGTGTGTGTGTGTGTGTGTGTGTGTGTGTGTGTGTGTGTGTGTGTGTGTGTGTGTGTGTGTGTGTGTGTGTGTGTGTGTGTGTGTGTGTCTGTGTTTTGTTTGTGTGTGTGTGTGTCTGTGTTTTGTTTGTGTGTGTGTATGTGTGTGTGTGTGTGTGTACATGTTTACATCACTGTGTGTATACGGTACATAAGTGTGGCATATGGCACAGGGCCTGCAGCAGGTAAGGTAGGGAGCTGTACAGGTGGCTGGGCTTGTCAACACCATAGGAGCAGCATGTACCTGAGGAGTTCCCCCAAGTACACACACACACGCACACGCACACACACACGCACGCACACACACACACACACACACACACACACACACACACACACACACACACACACACACACACACACACACACACACACACACACACCACATAAGGAGTTTCCCCAAACACACACACACACACACACACACACACACACACACACACACACACACACACACACACACACACACACACACACACACACACACACACACACACACACATTACATTGCATTTGGCAGACGCTTTATAACCAAAGTGACTTTCAAAAGAGGACATAATCAAGCCAACATCACAAGCAAATACAAAGTGCACAGGAGATATACAGAACAACAAGTGCAGTTGCAAAGAGGGGTTAGTTTTATAAAGAGTAAATAACGAGTACACACAAACACACACACACACACAAACTAAACTAAACTAAACATCATGTCATGAGTCTGCCCTGGGGCAAGGCCAGCTCAAGCATTAGTCTAGTAGATTCTCTCGAAAGAGGAAGGTCTTTAGTTGTTTCTTGAAGGCTGCAAGAGATGTGCTTAGTCTTGCTGCCTCTGGGAGACCGTTCCACCACTTGGGTACCACAACGGAGAACAATCTTGACTGGGAGTACCTAGAGCGACTGGATGGCAGAGCCAGACGGCTTGTGCTGGATGAGCGCAGTTCTCTTCCAGTAACATAAGGCGTTAGTAGGTCCTTCAGATAAGCTGGGCCCATTCCTGTGATGGTTTTGTAGGCAAGGGTCAATGCCTTGTGCTTGATCCAGGCGGCGATCGGTAACCAGTGCAACTCAATAAATAGAGGACACACACACACACACACGCACACGCACACTGAACACTGTACATGGGTAGATGACGTGACGTATAAATTTTGCTGTCGCAGGCTCTTAAAATTAAGTAAATTCATGCTTTCAAAATTGTCAATGCTTTAAATGATTAAACTAATGTCGTTGTTGTGAAAAAGTAATGTGTAATAAATCCAGAGCTTAAACAAGTATACTTAATTTTGAGTCAAATGTCACATTTGTCCTATGGTGTGACTGAGGCAAGCCTGGTTCTCCATATTAAAACATTTTTAAATAAATAATCAAAGCTCAGTCATTTGTCTAAACAACCCTGGCATGTTTTTCAAGGTGTCTATTTTAGCAAGTGGCAATGCTTAATTTTTTCCCTGTTTTTCTGAGACCGTATGGACTTATGAAACTTTGTCGCAGAAAATAATGTCCTGTGGTGTGACATCATTTTTTTGGTTAATTCTGTGGATAATTATCTATTGTTGAAGCTCCAGCGGTGTTAAATTGTGACTTTAGACCCTTAAGAAGCCAGTGGCGAGGGTGGATTTTAGATTTTTCTCTCAGAGTTCTTCAGTCAATCAATTATGTTTTGCAACCACAAGATGTATTAGTTTTGTAGTCCTTTGGTGTGACAACCATAAAATACATTTTGACAATAGTGTATATTTTTCATATTTTTTTCTTATGTAGATGTATGAAAATGCATCTTACTAAAGGTGAAATTGTATTTCATTTGGCAACGACATGGCTTTAAATGAACTCAAAAGCTCAAAAGTCCTATGGTGTGATGGTAAAAGTCCTATGGTGTGATGGTAAAAGTCCTATGTTGTGACACTTTGGAGTATCACACCAAAGGACAAACAGGTCACACCAATGGACTAGATATTTGAGAAATAGCTTTTAAAACAACTGGTAGTACATAATTTTTTTGTTTTGTTGTTTGACTAGATAAATATTGTGTATTCAAATTACGTATTCCTTTATTGGCCTTTGGAATTTATACTTTGATGCTTTGTTGATGAATATTTGCTGTTGATTTTAGATACTGTCAAATGATACAAAATGTCATTAATGGTGCTTTGAAACCATAAAATATAACGGTAACAGTGAAGGAAAGATCAGTGAGAGAGTATATAGAGGAGTATAGATGAATAAAGTTTGCTGTGGAGAGCTCAATATACACCATAAATGTGCTGTCCAGCTTGAGATACCAAACAGGCACTGGCCACTACACACTACAGGTTCAATGGTGTGACAGTCATAGCATACCTACAAAAGTGTGATGGTCATGCCAAGGTCACCCTTCAGTATGAGTCTTATGAGCTCTGCAGGTTACATTCAATGACCGCATGGCTGTCATTAAGAGTTACGATAGGCTGATAATCGACGATTCAAAGACTTATAAGTGTAAAGTGTAGGTCCATATTGACTACAACATTATATTATGATCAAAAGACAAAATAATCATGTTGATATATTTGTTTCTGGCTCAGTTTTGCATTTCTGTCCTTTAGCGTGACATGAATGTCCTACGGTGTGACATGTTTTAAACGCTCAAATATTTGTTTGAGCTAAACAATATGTTTGATAAACACTGAATATTGCATTAGGGAAGAACAAATTATCGTCCCTGAAAAGTTAGTATAAATTCGGACAATTTTGAACATTTAAAAGAAAGATATCCCTGTTTTTCCTTGAAGGTTTCTAATAATCTCACATCTAATGGGAAAAAAAATACTTAAATGGTAATTTCTCATTAAATTAAGACTTTAAAAATTTGCAATAAATATGAAGAGTGTAACAATGTTCATAAAACTCCATCAAGCCATTTCTACATTACTTAATATATTTATTTCTTAACGTCACACCAAAGGACATATTTTCAGCAAATTGCTTTATCAACGTAAATAAATAATCAATGAATAGACCAACATTGTGACCACTTGGATTTTTTGAAAGATTAATTGCTGCACTACGTAGACATATACTTTTTTCCCTCATAAACAATGTTTTGTGAAAAAAATGTTTTTTGCTGCCTATCCGTCATCTACCCACATACACTACATCAAACTCAAATACAAGCACTAGAACCCACGCAACACACCCACGACTCGTCCACTGTGTAAGCTCTTATCAGTACATGAGTAGACGAGCCAATCAGTGGCTCTGTACTCTCTGCTCCCCCACTCTTGTGTGATGTGTTTACACACACTCTAATGTGACTAATGTGAATTTCATTCACTTTAGAAATTAGATGCCTTTTCAGAACCTCCCACAGACAGAGAGAGAGAGAGAGAGAGAGAGAGAGAGATACAATATGTCCAACATGACACAGGCCCTGAAACTGAAAGAGTGCACACACACACACACACACACACACACACACACACACACACACAGGGGCGGAGTGGCCCACCTTTTCCCACCGGGAGAATTTTCCCCTCTTTTTAAAGAAAAAAAAAAACCAAAGCGAACAACATGGTTTCCTAACCAAAAACACAAAAGCCACGAAATCTGCAGTCGTACTACATGTGGACATTAGTGTTGTCAAAATATCAACCTGAAGTGGAGAATTGTAGCCTACACCTTGATGAAATGCACAGCCAGTGGTGTAGTCTACGTAAAACGCAGGTATACGCACCCATTTCAAAATTTCAGGGATTACAGTATACCCACTTAAAATTGATTGATCCATTATTTACAATAGCACAAATATATACAGTAGACTATACACACATCAAAAAATGCTCAAATATACAGTATACCCACTTCAAAAAGTAGACTACACCACTGGAGCCATCATCACAGTCCAAAGCATTCATAGGCCTACTAGGTTAGGCTACATCACGCTACTGTGCATGCAAATGTGCACTCCACTGTCATTTTGACAGTTTGAAATTGAAATATCGTTTAAGGAAGACAGGATGAGCATGGGCACAAAGTTTTGAGTGTGGGGATTTTTAGAAGAGTAGGCTTACAAGATAGGTATAGTATAGTAGCCTATAGCTTACAAAAAGTCTGTCTACATTGTGCAATAAACCCACCATGCAGCAAATAAGCCAAACCTAGCTACTTTAAACCACAACCATAAGTCAACAAAATGTATAACCAAACGGTGTAGGCCTACCTTAAAACGCTGTCTTCGTCGCAGCAAATGTCTTTGTTTCTTGCAATCACTCTACTTTAATCCACAGCTTTTACACACCCAGCACTGGTCACATCAGAATCTTGTGTGGTAATTATTTGGTTCCATTTCTTCAGACATAGGCTACATCCTAAATGTACCACATATAAATATATGTATGATAATAATAATATTTCGACTATAAGGAGATATACTGGTAGGTCTAACAAATCAAAACAAAACCCATTGCTTCTGTTAGGTGCAGTTCTCTTCCTTACCACTTGGTGGAGTCTGTTCGTAACCCAAGTCAATAACCACAGAGCAAGTGAATCTGGACTGGAAAGACTGTAAACTGTAACAGTCGTGTGGAAATCGGAAAATAAATCATAATTTATTAATATTTCCATCCTTTGGTAACCAATATACATATCACAGGTTCTTCAGATACTGAAAACGAAACTGTGTTACTAAGATCTTGTAAACTTCCGCGATCTACGGTGTATGAAAATTATCAGTAGAGAAGGGGTGTGGCCAATTTACTGTTTGACACCGTCAGTGAGGTATTGCCGTCTGGTATACGGTATAAATACTGGCTAGTCAGTTCATTTCACGGCCGCGGCCCACTGGGACAAGTCCCCGATCTCCCGACGGCCACTCCGCGCCTGCACACACACACACACACAGGCCTCTTCATGCTGCTTTGATGTTTTGACACAGGGCAGTCCTTTCATCTCTCTCGCCCACCTGAAGTCTCTCATCCATTACTCTCCACAACGCCTGAAAGCTGTGCCACCTCGAAATGTGTGTGTGTGTGTGTGTGTGTGTGTGTGTGTGTGTGTGTGTGT
>NC_085876.1:24919980-24924980 GCF_034702125.1 Engraulis encrasicolus | reverse complement strand
ACACACCATCCAAAGAGGTTTTGCAAACAATCAACTGTAACTGGCACTTGAGATCCATGAAATACCTTGGAGTCACAATAACAAAAGACATCGACAGTCTGTACACCGGCAATTATGAGAAAATAAATAACAGTATAAAAGCTGACATGGAAAAATGGAATGTCCTGCCACTGGACTTCAGTTCTCGAATAGCAACAATAAAGATGAATATCCTCCCACGTCTGCTATATCTTTTCCAGGCCTTACCCGTCCCAATTCCAGATAAACAATTCAGAACATGGGACAGATCCATATCCAGATTTATTTGGAACGGACAAAGACCTAGAATTAAGTTCACGACTCTACAGTTAGGGAAACGGGCGGGAGGAATGGCGTTACCAAACCTCAAGGAGTACTTCCGCGCATCACAAATCAAACACATAGTAAACTGGTGTGACAAAACCTATATAGCCAAATGGAAGAGTCTAGAACAATTTGTAAATGAAAGGGAAATATCCAGCCTAATTGGTGATGCAGATGAAGCCAAAGGTTTTTACGATCAGATGAGCACTATCACAAAGTTCACACTCAAAATGTGGTATGACGTCATACACCAACATAAATTGGAACAGAGATCTTAGAGTACTCAGATGGCCAGCATACGACAAAGATTTTTTACTCCAAACACTCAGGATCAAAGGTTTAAAAACAATGGATCTCAAGTGGGGGTAACAGCATTGTGTACTGTAATTAGAGGGGGAGGTTCATGAGTTTCCAAGAAATGAAGGACAAGTTTCTTCTGAGTAATCAAGACCACTTCAGATATCTACAACTTAGAGATTACTTTAACAAGGAAGTCAAATCGACCATAGATTTGGACAAAACCAATGTAATTCAAACTATATTAGGAGCCTACATTTTGAAGGGCAAGAGAACAATATCTATTTTATATCAACAATTAATGGCATGTAAGGGGAACACATTATATGTGAAACACAAATGGGAAAAAGAGTTAGAAATTGATATTTCAGAAGATGACTGGTTACACATATGGCAGACACAGCATACCACTACATCATCACATACATGGAGAGAACATTGTTGGAAGAACATTATTCGTTTCTTTATTACACCCAAACTGACAAGCAAGTATCAATCTACCCCCCAACCCTGTTGGCGAAAATGTGGGGAGATGAATGTGAATCATACACATGTTTTTTGGCTTTGCCCTGGTTTGGTTAAATTTTGGGACGATGTGCGGTAACACTTTATAATAAGTACCCCTTTTTAAGCATAAGTTAAGCCTTAGTTAAGCCTTATTTTAACATTAGTTAACCCTTAGTGAATCACGAGTTAGTCATTATGTAAGTATTATTTCTCATTTCTTAATCATTAACTACTACCGTTAGTAAATGGTTTGTGTGTGCTGATGTAACTGTTCGCTAAGCAAAGTTAAGCCTTAGTCAAGCCTTATTTTAACATTAGTTAACCCTTAGTGAATCACAAGTTAGTCATTATGTATTTCTTGGTAATTATTACATACTGTTAATTAATGATTCGTTTATGGTGATTGAACTTTCTGCTAATCATTAGTAAACCATCATTAAAATGTCAGATAACCCTCCTTTATTTCTGAAAAAAAAACATTATCTCTTTGTTGTCTCCTACCACCTAACCATTAACAAGTACTATTAGGCATGTATGGTAATAAACTCTTGCAGCATCAGTGAAATCTTAATTAACCCTTTTGTAATGGTTAGTGTGTGATGACTGGTAACATGGCAAACAGTAAGTTGAGGCTGACTGCCCCTCATGGATGTTTCTGGACATTAACAAATGACTTGATAATAAAGTGTTGTAACTCCTTGATAATCCATAAGCAATGCTTAACAAGTCATCTGTTAATGTGTTGTAAAGCCTTAACAGGTTTTCACTTTAGAACAGTTCCCCAGATATACTTAGGTAATGGGTTATAAATTCGTGATAATGCTTAAGCAATGCTTAACAAGTCATTTGTTAATGTGTTGTAAAGCCTTAACAGGTTTTCACTTTAGAACAGTTCCTCAGATATACTTAAGTAATGGTAAATAGACTATGTGTATGTGTATGCCTCACATTCACCCTCACATTCACACAGTGGTGACCGTGGCTGCCACGCAGGGTACCACCCTGCCACCAGGAGAAACTTGGGGATAAGTATCTTGCTGAAGGACACAACGATGGAGACAGGCCGAGCGGGGTTCAAACCTGAAATCTTTGGGTTGCTGAACGGCTCCTCTACCATCTGAGCTACCACCGCCTCAAGCAATGTGTTGTAACTCCTTGTTAATCCATAAGCAGTGCTTAACAAGTCATTTGTTAATGTGTTGTAAAGCCTTAACAGGTTTTCACTTTAGAACAGTTCCCCAGATATACTTAAGTAATGGGTTATAAATCCTTGATAATGCTTAAGCAATGCTTAACAAGTCATTTGTTAATGTGTTGTAAAGCCTTAACAGGTTTTCACTTTAGAACAGTTCCCCAGATATGCTTAAGTAATGGTAAATAGACTATGTGTATGTGTATGCCTCACATTCACACAGTGGTGACCGTGGCTGCCACGCAGGGTACCACCCTGCCACCAGGAGAAACTTGGGGTTAAGTGTCTTGCTCAAGGACACAACGATGGAGACAGGCCGAGCGGGGCTCGAACCTGAAATCTTTGGGTTGCTGAACGGCTCCTCTACCATCTGAGCTACCACCGCCTCAAGCAATGTGTTGTAACTCCTTGATAATCCATAAGCAGTGCTTAACAAGTCATTTGTTAATGTGTTGTAAAGCCTTAACAGGTTTTCACTTTAGAACAGTTCCCAGATATAGTTAAGTAATGGGTTATAAATCCTTGATAATGTTTAAGCAATGCTTAACAAGTAATTTGTTAATGTCCAGAAACATCCATGAGGGGCAGTCACATGAGCCTCAACTTACTGTTTGCCATGTTACCAGTCATCACACACTAACCATCACAAAAGGGTTAAATAAGATTTCACTGATGCTAAAGCAAGAGTTTACAAACCATTATCATACATGCCTAATAGTACTTTTAATGGTTAGGTGGTTGGAGACAACAAAGAGATAATGTTTTTTTCAGAAATAAAGGCGGGTTATCTGACATTTTAATGATGGTTTACTAATGATTAGCAGAAAGTTCAATCACCATAAATTAATCATTAATTAACAGCATGTAATAATTACCAAGAAATATATAATGACTAACTATTAATTCACTAAGGGTTAACTAATGTTAAAATAAGGCTTGACTAAGGCTTAACTTTGCTTAGCGAACAGTTACATCAGCACACACAAACCATTTACTAACGGTAGTAGTTAATGATTAAGAAATGAGAAATAATACTTAAATAATGACTAACTCGTGATTCACTAAGGGTTAACTAATGTTAAAATAAGGCTTAACTAAAGTGGATCATTTACATTGCAGTGACCAATTGAACATTGAATTGGACATTATTCACCAGCTTGAGTCATATCCCAATCCGGACACTTTATAGTTTTTATGTTGTATGTGTGTGTGTGTTTTTTTTTACACCTTGTAATTGTTAAGAAAGAAAAATAAAGTTAAACAAAAACAAAAAAAAGACTGTAAGGATTAGAGGGGGCGGCACATCAGAGATGCAGGGTAGTCACTACTGGTAGTGGGTGAAAAGGTGTAGTAGTGGGTGAGGCAGAGGACAGGTGGAGGAGGGTGAGTGGATGGCGTGGCAGAGGTAGAGGGGTGGTGGGGGAAGGGTGTAGTCAGTGTTGGATGGTTTAGTTTAGTTTAGTTTATTAGGATCCCCATTAGCTGGGCGCAGACCAGGTGAATGCAGAGGCATTTTGCTGATAAGAGAGGGTGGAATGAGAGGTGGAAGAGGAGGTGTAGAGAGGGGAGATGGTGAGTGGATGCGTGGATGGATGAGTAGAGCGGGGTAAGGTCAGCTGCAAGATAAACTCATGTTCTTTTGGGCAGGTTGGACCAGAGCTGAGATAGAGAAGTGAGTGGAAAGGCCAAGAGGGGATGGAGATTGGATAAGTGGAGAGGTGAAGGAGCACTGACGTGGTGTTTTCAAGGCAGTGACGTGGTTTAAGCAGAGACGTCCTATTGGGACTAAGAAATTGTCCTCGACCAGTAGCAAACCAATGGCCTCGACCATGTAGCAAACCGATGGAGGCGGGTTAATATAACCAGACCGTTTGGGAAACATTATTCATTATCTTCTTAGTCAGACCAACATCTCGGTACGAGATTTGAAAGTCGATGATAATCAAGGGGAGAGGGATAGCCTGATTATCATCGACTTTCAAATCTCTTCGAGACTTGTCTAACCAAGAGCATAACAATTATTTTTTCCCAAACGGCATGGTTGACCCACCTCCCTAGGTTTCTGACAAAGTGGGAGGAGTTCCCAATTTTCCTGGAGATCAGAAACCATATTTACATTGCTCTTGGCCTGACTAGAAGCAATGTCGAAGGTGTTGCGTCACTAGAAGGGTGCGGATTGGCTTATAGGGAGGGAAAGGAGGGTTGGGAGCTGGAGGTAGACGGCAGAGGGAGGAGTGGAGGGCAAAGCAGAGGGGTGGCGAAGAGGTGGAGGGGGAGGTGTGAAGGGGGATGATGGAGGGTGACCGGGTGGGTGGGTGGTAGCTGGTAGGGCAGCAAGGTGAACTGGTGTTCTTTGGGCAGGGTGAGCTGCATGCTGTCAGGAACCGCGGGGCAGCCAGCGTCCATTTAAAAACAGCAATTAGGAGTCAGCCCGGCCCGGCACACTCCCCTGGAATACTGATGAACCCAGCCGGAGCAGGGAGCGGGCACGGAGAGGCAGGGCAAGGGCTGTAGGGAATAGGAGGAAGAGAACGAACATCAGAGAGAGAGAGAGAGAGAGAGATGGAGAGATGGAGAGAAAGAGTGAGAGGAAAAGAGGATGCATGGAAGGGAAGGAAGAAAAAAAGAAAGAAAGAAGGAAAGATAGATAGATAGATAGATA
>NC_085876.1:24904980-24909980 GCF_034702125.1 Engraulis encrasicolus | reverse complement strand
GTCATATTTTTATGTTCTGGAAGCAATTTTTGTGCGTCATCGTCTCGTCATCGTCACGGGAAAAAGGGGCGTTGACAAAATATTTTCGTCATTGTCCTGGTTGACGAAATTAACACTGCCTCCTCGTCATCGTTTTCCTCCTCCTCTTTGCAGACATGTTTGGATTTCATTGAAGGAAGCATGCACATGTGACGGAGGTCATCTTGCACCTGTTCACCCCCCTCGGGGATCGAACCTGCATCCTCGTCAACTACAACGGTCCGGCAATGGGAGACACAGTACGATACCGCTGGGCCAAGAGACTAGTCTCTCGGCCCAACGGCACGAGACTGCATGAGGCTATCGGAGGGAGGTTTACCAATGTTCCACGCCAACTCTGTGCTAGTTAGCCTCCGTTACACACACAATCAATTACAGTAAGGCATTGGGTATACTTACATGAACTTCAGCTTATCCCGATGGATAAGGTGTTGATATGTAAGTAATGATAAGTAATGTTTTCCCTTTTCACAATGATCACTAGACTAACAATACTGCCCTGAGCCACTAGAAAACCTTGCAGTGTGTGTGCATGCGTAGGGGCGTACGTGCATATGTGTGCCTGCATGCTAGCTTCTGGGTTTACAGCTTTTACACGATATTGTAATAGAGCCAATACAGTTTTCAATTGATAGTTTCTTACAGTGTGTGTGTGTGTGTGTGCGCGTGTGCGCGTGTGTGTGTGTGTGCGTGCGTGCGCATGTGTGTGTGTGCAGCATATAAGAGCTCTATTGAGTGGTAGAGGGAGGTATATGGCTCAGCTTGGCTTGTTAGCAGTCCGGACACACACAGCACACACCAGCCAAACAGAACAACCTTTGTGCCTGGGACTTGAGAAAGTCCATCACTCCTTACTTACACAGTAAAGAGAAATGCAATGTCAATTTAACATCTTCTAGAGTGTATTTGGCCTCACAGTACTCTCTGTTGAATCAACACTGTGATTTAGTTTTAAAAAAAACATGTCCTCTAATAGGAACATAAAGAAATCTGAGAAGAAATATACAGTACAGTCATGCAGTTTCTTTTTTTACACGTAATAACAATGTTTCTCACATTCAATTTATGTTAATTTAAGAGCGACTATATTTTATCACTAAGACCCTTCACCATTTGACATTTACGTATTAAATTATGCACATTTCCTGACAGGTGACAGAGCTTATACAATACAGATGGATGTCAGGTAAGAGGCACCTGTCAGAATGGTGATGTTGTCATGGTTACACCTCAGTCTCTGCAAAGAGGTAATGGACAGAGACACTTTATTAGCCTAGCGAGCTAAAATCCACAGTTCCTTCTTCCAACATTAAAATCTTATTTTTTGTATACATTCATTTCAGAAGCAATGACACAATAAACTGTTTTTACACTAGCACTGAAATTGAAACAGAACAAGGTAAATTGTTGGGGAAATGTGTGTGTGTGTGTGTGTGGGGGGGGGTGGTGCACACCTTTGACCAGTAGTGTATTTATCTACTGAAGATTCTGATAGTGTTGCCTGCCAGCATGCAGACATGTGTTTGAATGTTGCTATCGGTAACCAGATTACACACGTAGAGAGAATGGAACAAGACATTGGAATACTAGTGTTTTTCACCTAAAATGATGTTAATAATTTGATTACTCTTCATTCATGAATCCTGTATTTCATCAAAACCAGAATAAGCCTCATACTCATGACACTGAAGAGAAGACCATGTGAACGTTGTCATTTTAGTTTTATACGCCGGTCAGATTTATTTCATTGAGTGTTAATCTACTACTAAAGACCTTCTTTTAATCAAATTCCCCTAATCTGCCGTGGCGGCGGCGCATTATTGAATGTCCGTGATTAACACTAATCTCAAGGCCATAGAGCTAATGGCCCAGTTATGTTTCAAATGACACCGCGTGTCATTTCCGAACCGGTATTTCAGTAACCCCCACCCCCCGACAGACACGATAATCCCTCACAAGTCTCAACACCCAGACCCATCGCTTTTTAGTGGCTTCTGTCGTCCTTGTCTAATGGCCCTGTTATGTTTCATATGACACCGCGTTGTTATTTTCGGACCCATATTTCAGTCACTAATACACACACGCGCGCACAGACACAGACACAGACACAGACACACACACACACACACACACACACACACACACACACACACACACACACACACACACACACACACACACACACACACACACACACACACACACTCACACACACGCACACACACGCACACACACGCACACACACGCACACGCACACACACACACACACACACTACCCCTGTACACCCCCCCACCACTCCATACCAGTACCCATCAGACCCAGTGCCATCTCTTTTTAGTGGTTTCTGTCTTCCTTGGCGTCAGAGGGGCCCCGACGGGGGGCAGAGATTTCCAGGGCAACGCTGTTCAAAATTCACGGCGGCGTGGAGTAATTTGAGGACTGTCAGCCGCGATTAGAGATGCTGCCATGGTGATGTGTTTGTCAGTGTGTGTGTGTGTGTGTGTGTGTGTGTGTGTGTGTGTGTGTGTGTGTGTGTGTGTGTGTGAGAGAGAGAGAGAGAGAGAGAGAGAGAGAGAGAGAGAGAGAGAGAGAGAGAGAGAGAGAGAGAGAGAGAGAGAGAGAGAGAGAGAGAGAGAGAGAGAGAGAGAGAGAGAGAGAGAGAGAGACCGTGTGTGGTGTTGGAAGTGTGTGTCATGTGGGTGACTTGGAGGCAGGGGACGTTGTCAATGTGCTCTGTGCTCTCTCTCTCTCTCTATATATATATATATATATATCTCAATAATGTATATTTCACTCAGTCTCTTGCAGATTGTCTATCTGCTCACTGCTTTATTATAATGTACATTACAGTCTCTTACAGACTAATCTGTCAATCTCTCTCTTTCTCGCTATGTCACTCTCTCTTTCTCTCTCGCGGGGCAAGACACAGAGAGAGAGAGAGAGAGAGAGAGAGAGAGAGAGAGAGAGAGAGAGAGAGAGAGAAAGAGAGAGAGAGAGAGAGACTTGCACGTGACAAACTTCATATTGCACCTTGGTATGAAATTCAGGTTCGGCGTTGGCAGTATTGGCAGTCATTCAAATGTTATTGACTGTGATAATAAAAAAAAACATACAATTCAGAACACTATTCATTATACATCCCAGAATACCAAAGAGACAGATAAGTTCTGTTGACTTTGAAAGGGTCACTCTATCGTTTGGAGGTCAGATCAATTTTGTTTGTCGACCACTGAAAAAAATAACCATTAAAAATAACCATTGTCAATAGAAAGGCTTTGTGCTTCTTTCCTATCACTTTGTACGTTGCCCATGGAACCCGCAATGAGTTCACTTTTTTACAGCTGGACATGTTGCTATGCAACAGCTATGTTTACTTTGCTCAATTAACTATTTTTACCTTCAGAGACTACAAAGCAGCCAGAAAATATTCAAACCAACATTGTTAGCATGTTAGTATCTCTTGCCGCTCTTTGGCAAGTAGAAAATATTTCAAATAAGATTTTAAACAGGTATAAGCCTCTATTGTTGCTCTTTGGTCATATACTGTAGCCTACTGTACCTACCTACTGTTGGTTAGGCATGGGCAGTGGTTACATGGCAATGTGGTAGAGATGGGGTGTAAGGCTCTTTGACGAGATCCGGGTCATAGTGGCTTGTTTCTTTCAAAGAGTCGTTCAAAAAACTGTCTCATACCAATGTTATTTTTTCAGTCTTAAAGGTACACTGTGCAATAAATGGTCAAAAAAGGTACTGCAACTATGCTGCTCATTGCTGCCTATTGACAAATTTGATCTTTTCATGAAAGTTTACTAAGTAATAAAATCATATTTTCTAGTATGGCCTAAGTAATTTTTGCAGCTAAAAATGGCTATTTCTGGAAATTCAAAATGGTGGACCATGGAGAAGATCCCCCTTTTCGTGTATGAAAAGTGCAATTTTCCCAGTCATAATGAATATTTAGACTTTGATGTTGGTGGTAAGTATTCAAGAAAAAGGTAACATAAGTGAATGGGTAGCATGAATTCTGGAAATAAACAACTAAAAGTCTTACACAGTGCACCTTTAAGAAACCACTTTTGGCTCATTTTGTCCAAAACAACAGCTGACTGTCCTCCTTCTAGAACCCGTCCCTGCCGCTGCCTGAGGCCACTGATTCGGGGCCCTGCCGTGGCCTGCCAGTGGGGCGCTCGCCTGCCATGCGGCTGACCCGGGTTCGATTCCCGGCCCAGGTCCCTTGCCGACCCCTCCCCATCTCTCTCCCAATTCGATCCTGTCCACCTCTCACACTATCCTATCAAAAATAAAAGGTTAAAAAAGAATATATAACATATTTTAGAATATATATAAAATAGAATATAAAAATATATATTTTTTAAAAATCTAATGTGATTTGGTTCCCATTGTTCACATCAAGGAACCGTTCAAAAGAATTGGTTCATTCACGATTGCCACAACACTATTACGTGGAATTTGGCTCCAGTTCTGAAACCAGCAAAAACAAACCACAGTCACACGAGAGAGAGGACTCTTGTAGGCTACATTGTAAATGTGAATTACCGCCGCTGTACTGAAAAGAATCGATTGGCCCATAAAAACACAGCTTCGGTTTCATCATTCAGACATATTGATTGGGGTTTTCTTTCAGGTGAGGTCCCACAGTCTACTCTGCATGCTTGCACGCACACACACACACACACAGGCATGCACGCACGCACACACACACACACACACACACACACACACACACACACACACACACACACACACACACACACACACACACACACACAGTCACACAAACAGATGCACTCACACGTGCGCACGCACACACAAACACACACGCACGTTCATATCTGTGTCACTATGTGGTAGTAGCAATGTGATACTCCTTCACAAAGCCTGCTTGGTTGTAAGGGGCTGTGCTACTATCACATCCACAGCCCGACATGTGGTATCAACA
>NC_085876.1:24892480-24902480 GCF_034702125.1 Engraulis encrasicolus | reverse complement strand
ACATCCTCATGGGAACAATTTTGGCAAACCGCAGCGATGGGGCTTCATCACAAAGGACGACCAAAAAAAAAAATCCCTGCTGTGCTCTGATCTGTTCTGCACTGTAATGGAAATACTATGCTAATTTACTTTCTCATTCTTCCACTCTTTGTTCTTTTCTTTTTAAAAAAAATCTATTCATGCTCCCATGCTACAGGTAGATACGCAGGTAGAAGTTCAGTGAGGTAAAATGGGATCTCTTGGGTTCTTTCTCTTTGCTTCTTATTGTTTTTCTGTCTTTCTTTCTTTCTGTCGCTCTTTCTGTCACTCTTTCTCTCATTCCCCTGCTCTGTCTTTCTCTTCCTCTATTTTTCTCCTTTTTTCTGTCTCTCCCTGTCTCTTTTGCCTTGTAATTACCCCCACACCTCTCTCACTCAACATTTCTCTTTCTTTCTTTCTTTCTTTCTTTCTTTCTTTCTTTCTTTCTTTCTTTCTTTCTTTCTTTCTTGGGAGGTGATGTTTGGATTGGGGAAGGAGAGGATTGCTCCCTTCTTCTGTTGAATGGAAAGATCAACGCACATGTAATGTAAAGTACTTTTTTAATCTGTGTGACGATGGTTGTCAATAAAGGAATGTTATAGGTCTTTATTTATTTATTTTTTCATATTTTTTTCTCTCTGTCTGTATGTCTGTCTGTCTCTGGAGGTTCAGTAGTTGGGGTTCTTTCCCTGTTGTCTTCCCTGCTCTTGGAAACCAAACCCAGCATGAGCCTTTGATTTTTCCTCTTGCTCTTCTGCAGTGGCCAACCGGTAGGGCACTCGTCTACCTACCATGCAGTATAAAGCGTGTAGCCGCTGCTCTGATCGATTACTACACTACTATATTTGGCTAATAGGACGCACCCGCTGACATGGGAACGCACCCGCCCACACAGACACACAAAAACACACACAATAAAACACACACACACACACACACACACACACACACACACACACACACACACACACACACACACACACACACACACACACACACACACACACACACACACACACACACACACACACACAGAGAGAATTACGTAAGCAAATGACATGCAAAGGCTGACATAAAGTACATGTACATGACACAAACAAACATCTTGATATATGCAGCATCATATGGCAGATGCGATGAGGTGCTCATGAAAGCTACACACATACACAAAAAGAAGACAGACATACAGCAACTCTATGAATACACACACACAGACGCATACATACTCTCTCTCTCTCTCTCTCACACACACACACACACACACACACACACACACACACACACACACACACACACACACACACACACACACACACACACACTCATCTGTACAGCACACAACCAGATACATGAATTCATGTTCACATGGCAGCATCTGCCTCGACGCAGCTTCAAAACGTTTTTCAAGATCCCCTCCGAAGCCACCTGAGAGTGCGCCTAGTGGCTCCTTGACGACGCGACAGATGGATTTCTGGGAAAATTCTCAGTTGCCATGACAAAAACTCTCGGTAGACGTCGGGTGCCTCTATCTCTCTCTCTCTGTCTTTTCATCTCTCTCTCTCTCTCTCTCTCTCTCTCTCTCTCTCTCTTTCTCTCTCTCTCTCTCGTATTGTGTCTCACTCTAGATTCTGCATCCTACTGCTTGCGTTTTCTTTCTATTCCTCTGTCTCTCTGTCTCTTCATCTTTCACTTTCATTCTATCTGCCTCTGCCTCTGCCTCTCTCTCTCTCTCTCTCTCTCTCTCTCTCTCTCTCTCTCTCTCTCTCTCTCTCTCTTGTATTGTGTCTCACTCTGTATTCTGTACCGCTTGTTTTTTTTTCTTTCTATTCCTCTGTCTCTTCATCTTTCACTTTCATCTGCCACTGTCTACACCCCCCACCTCTCTCTCGCTCTCCCTCCCTCTCTCCCTCTGACGTCACTTCACCTCTCCTCCTGTCAGGCTGCATTATGGTTCATCTCCACACTCGGGGCCGAGGGGAGACAAACTCATCTACTTACCTCGTCCTCGCTGCTATCAACCAGAGATGGAGGCTCACAAGGGCTTTTGGGGTGTGTGCGTGAGTGTGTGTGCGTGTGCGTGTGCGTGTGCGTGTGCGTGTGCGTGTGCGTGTGTGTGTGTGTGTGTGTGTGTGTGTGTGTGTGTGTGTGTGTGTGTGTGTGCATTCATGCTGCTTTGTTGCAGTGGCTGAAGTGGAGAGGCAAATATGAAGATATTAATATTGACAGACTCTTATATTCAACCTCGTTACCTGGGATGGTTGAGAAAACTGAAAAACCAGAGTGAGAGAGAGAGAGAGAGAGGGAGAGAGAGAGAGAGAGAGAGAGAGAGAGAGAGAGAGAGAGAGAGAGAGAGAGAGAGAGAGAGAGAGAGAGAGAGAGAGAGAGAGAGAGAGAGAGAGAGAGAGTTATGAAGAGAAAGGAACAGAGACGGGAAAGCTGGAGAGTGCATGAGGGAGAGACAGTGAGAGAGTGAGAGAGAGGTGGGGGGGGGGGATGGAGAGAACCTGAGAGAACTCCCTTACCTCTTCTTAGCCTCTACCTATCTGACATCACTGAGCAGGAGAGAAGATTGCATTTCATAAAGTAAAACGGTGTGCAACTAGTGTACTAGTCTCTGCTACACATGCCTACTCTTTGACATTATGCATAAAAGAAAAGGTCAGAGGTCATAACATATGGCCTGGAGCCTGTACAGAAATACACTGGTACACTGGTACACTAGTAGGCCCTATGACTCACCACTCGGGGCCTGAACTCACAACCTTCCAATCACAGCAACAGTTCAGCATGGGAGCACACAGAACATATGAAAACCACTGAGGTAAAGGTCTAGGGCCCATAGCCAGGCCACGCCCTCCTAGAGTGATGCAACTCCTTCGGTATTGCTTCTAGTCTGGCAACGAGCAATATACATGTTGCTTCCGAGTGCCGGAGAAATCGGGAAAACCGCCCACTTTGTTGGGAACCAATCAACTTTGAGAAATTGAGTAGAGGCGTGCTCAAGGCAGTGACGTGGTTAAGCGGAGATGTTCTATTGGTATCTTTGGTTTAAGCTTCGGCGCAGCCTTTTCTGGCCTCGACCAGTAGAAAACCGAGGCAGGCAGGTCAACCACGCCCTTGGGAAACGTTAATCGTTCTGCAAGGGGTTAGACCAAGTCTCGAACAGAGATTTGAAAGCCGATGATAATCAGGCAACTAGGCCAGTGGCTATCGCATCTGTATGAGTGTTCAGAAAGGACGTTTACTAACACAGCTCTCCTAGTTGGCATCCAATACACTCAGCCATGTATTCCCAGACAAAAAGCACTTGAAAGGTCACTTTCACCTTTGAAAAAGCCCAAGTCTTTGTCTTATCTTATCAAGAGAGTAAAAAAGAGGGATAGTTGTCTCTCTTCCCGGCACAGGATGAATTAATTGCAGATGACTGCGGCGAGTCGACATTAGGTTTTGGCACGATCCACTGGTTCCAGGATGTGAGAAACTTTTGTGGCGATGAGAAATAATCAAAAACTATTAGGCTGAAATAATGCTCCAGTTTATCAAAGGAATGTCCTCGTTTCGCTGTCATATTCATGGCAGCCGTGGTGTGTGTGTTGAGATACGCGGCACTTTAATGTGCATATTAGCATGTAAGTGGCTATTATCAACTGCCATCTGTCTCCTGATTAATTTCAAGGCCTTTTCTCTCTCACACATGCACATGTTGCTAAGAGTAGATCTAAATATAGCATGTGAGCTCACAGCCACTACAGCGAACGGGAAATACTTTCACACTTTGGTATCCCCCCCCCCCCCTTCTCTCTCTCTCTCTCCTTCTTCTTCTTCTACTCATTTACGCTTCTCTCTCAATCTCTTTCTCACTCACAGGCATAGCCTCTTTCTTCGTTTTCTTCTTCAGCTCAGTTGTATTGCCTTAAAAGGGCTTTATTGGCCTGAAATGCTCAAATTGCACAACAAAGGTTAGAAACAATTGTGTTACTGTTGGCATATATCGTTTCTATGAATGAAATGTAAAAAAACCGACATGAATACTCAAGAAACAAGAAATTGCAAAGCAAGATATGAAATAAAATCACACTATAAACAAAACAAAATCAGCACTCTTTCCAACAGCAATCGCTCTGGGGCTACTTTACTCTACTATGGAGAGTGTTGCCAGATTGGGGCGGTCACCCGCCCAATTGGGCTGCTTGAGATGGCCGTCTGCGCGTGAAAACGGGAAAATTTGGCCATTTGGCGTTTTTTTTCTGCAGTTTTACGCCCATAGAAATCAATGCAATTGGAAATTGGGCGGAATTTAGCTCATTTTGGCGTTTTTTGAGAACCTTTTGGGCTTGATTTGATCAGATAGACTACATCTGGCAACACTGCTGTGGAGCTGCACCTTATGGCCTCTGCATGTGTGGCTCACCGCCCATCTATTCGTATAGACTGCAATGTCTTCGATGCAACCCAACAGAAATAGACTCGCTCTCTCTCTCATACACAGAAGCACATGAGTGATTCTACGATTCCCCTACGCTTTTGGCAAAAGCAAAATGTCAATTAGCCTATCAGTATTTTTTTTCAGCTAAATGACCTAGATGTTTACATAGTGTATATATTTAAGTTTCCAAACAAACAAATTGCCAAGCTTAATCTTAAATCATTTGATAAATACTCTAATGAAAGCGAACATTTGCTTAATTATTTTGTCAACAGTGTTATGGACAAATACTATGTCATTTCAAACATATATAAAAATACTACAGAGTTGAAACAATATATGTTTGAAAGTGCTTATGTCCCTTAGCAGTAATGTTGTCTTTAATCTGTGCAACTGATATAGAAAATGTGATTGTTGAGCTTCATAAGTAGGATTTTATGAGTCACTGTGATACAGACTGACACATTTTTCATCATAAATCCCTGTAACGTCTGATTTGAATATAGTCACCCTCTTTACACAAGACTTCCTTCTCCAGAGATAATCCCTAGTGTATGTTCATAGGATTTTTCCAACACATAAGGGATCAATAGCGCAAAAACACTTTCAAAACAGTCAACGGTGTTACTCAACGGTGTTACGGTCAACAGTGCAGGGGAACAAGTCGGCACTTTTTTTAGGAGAAAAAACAGAGCAGACAAACCCATCTCCCTAGAACACAAATTATTTAGTTTGTTTGTCTGTCAATATGGATATAAATTGGCAAAAACATACTCCTCTTCAACTGTCATCAGTGTTGCCAGATTGGGCTGGTTCCCGCCCAATTGGGCTGCTTAGGATGGCCGTGTGCGGTAAAAATGGCATCTATCAGAAAAACCTTCCCACTGCCATATAAATCAAATAGAATTGGGCGGGTTTTTTAGGGTGGATTTTGATCACTTTTTGGGCTGGCTGGAAATCATCAGCCTCATCTGGCAACCCTGACTGTCATACTTAATTGTAACACCATTGACGGTAAGACCGTTGACATTTCAGCCATTTTTATGGTGTTGTGCTAACTGAGGACCTCAGAAGTTCCACCACAACACCTTAATCAATTCATGTATCTGTATGCTTTATCTGTGTTTTTCTACATGTGATTTCTAATTCAGATTCTTATGAATATGTTGATAACACCGTTGACAGGCAATTTTCCCGCTATGAGAACATGAAAAAGAATGGATTAAATTATGGAAGGATGGAGCTCAATATTTACCAAAAAGTCTTCCCGTATCCTGCCAAAGAGGTTATGACATCACGTGATGTTATTCGTATGGCCTAAGACCAAACCATTACTGATTTATGGAGGAGGTTTCAGACCGTGACACCGTTAACACAGTTTTCGTGGACAAACACAAAATGGCAAATTTCATGTATAATGGAAAGGACAGTGGTCTTTCTGACAGTTTTGTCATATTATGATGATTACTGTGAATCAACATTTGCAATCGTCTTGGGCAAAACAAGTTTCTTTACATGCTAATATGAAGACTGAATCTGACATTTGGAAAACAGGACGGAATGAAAACGCCCAAAACCAGTATTAAATATTCATTCTTGCTGAGGGAAATAATGCTAGGTCTACACTTTCTGTATTATATGAAAGATAAATGTTTTCTAATGTCCAAAACATCATTGGATGCAGTTAATAGTTAATGGAATTGCCAAATAAAATCCACGGACTTAAAAGTGTAGGCGAATTAGAGAATCACTCACATACAAACAGAAACGTACAAACATAGTCCCCTTATGCCTCCCGTATGCTATAAACAGCTGAGCACTCTCTTTTCCCCATAGTTGGACTGCTCCTGGTATATGTAGTGGTATGCAGAGGCGTATCTCGTCACCAGGCTAGGCAGGCGGACGCTTGGGGCCCCCAAGCCCCTGGATGATGAATAACAGCTCACACTTCGCTACAGAAGTAGCCAATTTCTTTCAAACGTTCACTATTTTGACATTTCGGTTGGGGCCCCAGCTGCACCTATGTCGCCTCTGGGTATATGTATTATAGTATGTCCTGAGTGGGTTCCAGAGCAGCCTTCTTATGCAGTCATAGTGCTCCGTACACCACAGTACACCCACTCTTAATATGTATGACAGGCAATTACTGTACGAGCGCCTTGCTCCTGCCCTCTGCCCTGGCCTGGACAGCTCCCCCGGCGCCCGACACCTCCTCCACTTCACTTCACCTCCCCCTGTACTATACTATCAGCATGATGATGACGTCTCCTACAAGCTAATTCCGCTGCGCTAAGTGAGACCTGCGTGGTGTGGTCTTACCTTTCTCCTTATTATCGCTACCTAACTCTCCCCCCCCCCCCCCCCCATCTTTCTATTAGGTTCTCTCTGCTTAATTCTTTCAATCTTACTGTATTGCTCTCCCTCTCTCCATCCCCTCTCTCATCTCAATTTCTCTCTCTCTCTCTCTCTCTCTCTCTCTCTCTCTCTCTCTCTCTCTCTCTCTCTCTCTCTCTCTCTCTCTCCATGTGTTATTTTACTTAATCTCTCAATTTATCTTTTCTTCTTTATTTCTTTCTTTGTTTTTTTCTTTCTTTGTCTCTCTCCATCACTTTATCCTTTTTTCTCACAAACTTTCTTTTTTTCTCTCTAGCTTTCTCTCTCTCTCCCTACATTTCTCTCACTTCTGGTTCTGTTTAGTTCCTTTTACTCTACCTTTGCCTGCAAACTCTCGCTCTCGCTCTTACCTATTCATGTTCTTTCCATCCCTCCCCCTCTCTTTTTACACCCCTGTCTTCTCCTCTTTCCCTCTCCTTGTTCTCCTATCTTGAGTCTGTGTGTGTGTGTGTGTGTGTGTGTGTGTGTGTGTGTGTGTGTGTGTGTGTGTGTGTGTGTGTGTGTGTGTGTGTGTGTAGTGGGGTACAGTGTCAGTGGAAGTACTCCGGCTGTGTGTGTGTGTGTGCATGTGTTTGACTAAGGGGTCAGCCCTTCGAATGGAGGTGGTTGGAGTCTGTGCCCGCGTACCGTACCTGGGTGCATGAGTGTGTATGTGTTGGGGTACAACGGGGTCACCCTTCTTTCTCATTAACTTGCCAAGGGACATTTGTAAGAACAAGCAGAGTGGAACCTCTGTGAACCTCTCTGGACTGCAGAGCATCAGCGCAGCCAGGGCCACTGACAGCTTTGGCGGGGCCCGGGACAAAGTTATCTTAAAGGCCTCCCGCTCATCATACTACAATGTATTGAGGACCAAATTCTGGGCATCCCCTCTCGCAGGGCCCAGGAAAACTGACCCATTTGGATGTATGGATGGATAGATGAATGGGTGGATGGATGTATGGATGGATGAATGGATGGATGGATGGATGGATGGATGGATGGATGGATGGATGGATGGATGGATGGATGGATGGACAGACAAGACATTCAAACCCTTACGTAAGTACAGGCAAGAGTGTCAGGGTCACAGGTCGAGTGGAGGCAACAGTTTGAGAATGAGGGAAGGACTGACAAACAAAACGAGGGATGGTCAATGAATCCTGAACTAATCGTCTGCTCAGTTGCACGAAATGTCTGCATGGGATGAACGAAATGTCCTTAGGTCTTCCACAAAACGTCTTCAGGTCTTCTACGAAATGCCCCAGGCCTTCTACGAATGGTCTCAAGTTTTGAACGGAATGTCGGATCGGAAAAGTGCGTTGAACGAATCGACCGGTCCCCTGGTCAATGGCAGATGAGATGGATGAATTTAGGAATGTAAAGATCAGGTCTGTAATGGATTAAAAAAAAAACGAGCTGGCCATTTTCAGCCAAGACCATATAATATGAGTTATTTGACCACAACAGCCAAAATTAATATTTAAATCTGACTTTGATTTAGTCAGGTTTGCTGTAGCGGCATGAGGACTGATACCATAACATAAAGAGGAGGGCCAGGCCAAAATCATCAACAGTCCACCGGGCAAATGCCCTGTATGCCCTATAGCCAGTCTATCCCAGGTACGTGGTACCTGGTACCTGGTACAGATGAATGGATAGAAGAATGGACAGGCAAATGGACAGTTGAACGAACGTATGTATACATATACATATACACTCGTCTGTGGCAGCTATTTTAGAAGGACTAATGCATTCTCCCATGAGGTCTCCCCCTCTCACTGCGTACATATGTGTGTGCTTCAGACACACAGAAGCTTCCTTATTGGCTGAGAGAGAAAAGAGACCTTCATCCATCATTGGCTGAGAGAGTCTTCCTTTTTTCCCTTCCAGACAGCCAGAGAGGATCCCCAGAGTATCAATGCACGTATATGCCATCATCCAAATGCAGCCTCACATGCAGCCTCCTCTTTCTCCTCTTCCTCCTCTTCATCTTCTTCCTTTTCCTCTTGTTCTTCATATTCCTCTTCCTCTACCTCTCGGCTTGTGCAGCCCCAGTGTATCAATGCACGTGTGACGTATATCCCATTTCTCAAATGCATCATCTTCTTCCTCTTCTTCCTCGTTTCTTATATTTCTTATTCTTCCTCCTCCTCCATCTGTTGTTGTTGTTCTTTTTCTTTTTCTTCTTCTTCCTCTTCTTCTTATTCTACTACTTGTTCTTCTTCCTCCTCCTCCTCCTCCTCCTCTTCCTCCTCCTCTTCCTCTTCCTCCTCTTCTTCTTCTCCTTCTTCATTCTCCTCCCCCTGTTCTTCTTCTTTCTCCTCCTCCTCTTCTTCTTTCTCCTCCTCCTCCTCTTCTTCTTCTTCTACTTCTTCTTCTTCCTCCTCCTCGTCTTCCTCGTCTTCTTCCTCCTCCTCCTCCACCTCCTCCACCTAATCCTGTTCTTCTTCTTCTTCCTCCTCCCCCTGTTGTTCTTCTTTCTATTCCACCTCCTCCTCTTCCTTCTCCGCCTCTCTGCTTGCGTGGCAGTGTGCTGGGCCTTTGTAATAGGGTGGCATTGCTTTCGAAAGCAGTGATAGCAAAGTGGAGACTGACGACGTGCAAAGGTGACCTTGGCACTGCCGCAAGCCGAATGAGGTGCGTCGGGGGATTATATTTAAAGCAAGACGTCACTACTACCAGCCTATACCCTGCCCTACCCTACCCTATCCTACCCTATCCTGCCCTATCCTCCCCTACCCTCCCCTACCCTGGCCACCTGCCTGCCTGCCCGTCGAACTGCTTGCCTCCTTTCACATGCAGTTACTGCAGGTACATACGTATTGATTCACTAGTTCTTGCTTGCATTCAGGCACACATGCATGCATACGCACGCGCGCACGCATGCACGCACGCACGCACGCACGCACACACACAGACACACACACACGGTCTCTCTCTCTCACAGAAACACACACACAGACGCGCACAGATGCGCACACGCGTGTGCAAGCACACACGCACACACACACACGCGCACACACACACACACACACACACACACACACACACACACACACACACACACACACACATGCTCTCTCTCTCTCACAGAAACACACACACGCACGCACGCACACACACCCACACACATGCTCTCTCTCTCTCACAGAAACACACACGCACGCACACACGCACGCA
>NC_085876.1:24874980-24882480 GCF_034702125.1 Engraulis encrasicolus | reverse complement strand
ACACCGTCCCCAAATTGCATCTCAGCAGGATATTGCTATATTCGCAATTATCATCTTTTTTTCTACTTCTTTTTCTGCTGAGGCGTGTATGCGTGCCTGTGTGTGTGTGTGTGTGTCTGTCTGTCTGTCTGTCGTTGTGTGCCTGTGTACGTGTACGTGTACGTGTACGTGTACGTGTACGTGTACGTGTACGTGTGTGTGTGTGTGTGTGTGTGTGTGTGTGTGTGTGTGTGTGTGTGTGTGTGTCTGCATGCATGTGTCTTTGTCTCTGGATGTAATTTGTGTATGAAAGTGACTTTGTGAGAGTTTCTGCTGAGACGTGTGTGTGTGTGTGTGTGTGTGTGTGTGTGTGTGTGTGTGTGTGTGTGTGTGTGTGTGTGTGTGTGTGTGTGTGTGTGTGTGTGTGTGTGTGTGTGTGTGTGTGTGTGTGTGTGTGTGAGTGTGGTGTGTGTGTGTGTGTGTGTGTGTGTGTGTGTGTGTGTGTGTGTGTGTGTGTGTGTGTGCCTGTGTGTGTGTGTGTGTGTGTCAGAGTGTGTGTGTGTGTGTCTGTCTGTCTGACTGTGTATGTGTGTCTGTCGTTGTGTGTCTGTTTGTTTGTGTGTGTGTGTGTGCGTGCGTGCGTGCGTGCGTGCGTGCGTGCGTGCATGCGTGCATGCGCGCGTGTGTGTGTGTGTGTGTGTGTGTGTGTGTGTGTCTGTGTCTGTGCCTGTGTCTGTGTCTGTGTCCGTGCGTGTGTGCACGCGTGTGTGCGTGCATGCCTGCATGCCTGCGTGCTTACATCACATAAACCAAGCTCTATGAACTCCATAAGTATATGCATAAAGAATTATAATGCATCCATACAATGTAACGTATTCATTCATATGTACGTACTTGTCTGTTCTGCTAAGGCCTTCTGTTACATCATCATGGCCCCTATTCCAGCTCCCAGTATATGAATGATAATAATAAAGCTCCACCAGCCCTAGGACAGCAGTTATGAGTGTACAGTATATGAATAGTTGTGAATCTATAAATATGCGAACGTTCTCATGGAGTCGTGTAAATATATAAACCTTCCCTGTCAGACTGAGCGCCTCACACATTTGTGCACAATAAATTGAAGTGTTAGTTCACTTTGAGAGTCTATTTAGTATTTAGACCCTCAGTACTTTTTAAGTGTTGAATTAACACTGTGCGTGCTTGAGAGATGACTGCCTTTGTTCCTGTGGCTATATTCCTTTTTTTTTTTTCGCTGAACCCCCCAGGTATTTTACCATGAAATTTCCCGCCATAAATAACTGTAACAAATGGACTTAGGCTGTGGAGTGAGGATATTCATCAAGTGTAAAAACCAACCAATTAATCACCTCATAGTTTCCTCTCTCCTCTCCAGAATTTCCATAATCTCAAATGGGTAACTCTCCCTGTGTGTGTGTGTGTGTGTGTGTGTGTGTGTGTGTGTGTGTGTGTGTGTGTGTGTGTGTGTGTGTGTGTGTGTGTGTGTGTGTGTGTGTGTGTGTGTGTGTGTGTGTGTGTGTGTGTGTGTCTGTGTGTACAGTGCAGGCTTATCTATGGAGCTGATAAAGAAAGATAGAAAATAGAATATTGAACAGGCTTCATTTCTCCTGAGAAGAAGCACAGACTGCGCAAACCTTATCTCTCACAGAAGGAAGCGGAGGAGGAAGAAGAAGAAGAAGAGGAAGAGGAGGAAGAAGAAGAAGAAGAAGAAAAAGAAGAAGAAGAAGAAGAAGAAGAAGATGAAGATGAAGATGAAGAAGAAGGAAGGGGAAAACGAATAAATGTGCCCAGGAGTACTGGGGAGGCTGTAGTAGAGGGATGGAAGGAATGATGAGAGTTCTCCCACCAATACAAAAGTGGAGGCAGGAAAGGAGAGAAAGAGAGAGAGAGAGCGAGAGAGAGAGAGAGAGAGAGAGAGAGAGAGAGAGAGAGAGAGAGAGAGAGAGAGAGAGAGAGAGTAGAATCTGCTGCATGGCAGAAAATGAAGAGTTTGGACCGTGGCATTTTAACATTAGCAATATATTTCAAAATAAAACTTTTTGGTTAGTATCCATCTGTCAATTTGCATTCATTTTCCTCGAATCAGCACTGCTCTTGAGGAGGCGATACTGTCACACTGAGTGGCACTCGGAAGATATTTCTGCAAATGCTTAGCCAGTTTCTGTCTAGACTATTCAGTATTTGTTTTGGTTTCCTCTTGACATTTTTTATTAAAGGCTTCTGGAAACCAACAAGAATGAGGAGACTAATCAGAGAAAGAAACTGACACAGTCAGGACTGGGCTGGTAATCTGGCATACAGGGCATTTCCCGGAGGGCGGGTGAAAAACATGTTGGTAACACTTTCTATGAAGCCCATATCTATAGCGCATTATGAGCACATTTATAACAACTTATAATGCGCATCATAATCATAGTGCATTACGACTACACTCATAATGCTTCATGATGGAGTATATAAACAGTCATGAATAACTATAATTCTAGCTTATAATGTATTATACATCTTAGGGTGTTTTGAGTGATCGTGGATGGTTATAAACTATAGGCAGTGAAGGGGCTTATAATACATTATAACTGTCATGATGCACTATGATTAATTGTGATGCACAATATAAGCTGTTATAAATGCGTTCATAATGCGCTATAGATATGGGCTTCATAGAAAGTGTTTTTTTGTATTTTCTTATAGACCAGCCCACAGTTTAGAGGGGAGCAAGCTCAAATGTTTTGGCAGTTGTTTTTTTTTGTCCCAGCACAGCCCAAGAGAGATCTCTAAACAAATTAAACTGTTAAAGTCTGAGGCCTAGCCATATATTATTCTGAACACTGCTGGGTACTGCTGCTGGGATGCAATCAGAGAGTGTGGGTTAAATAGAACACTGCAGTTTAATAGATTATGTTCTTGAATATTTTAGAATATTATGAATATGTAATGTGTTCTTATTGAATTAATACTATTGAAGTAATATTAAAGAAGAACAAATTAAAGGGTGCAGTGCAGTGCCGGTGCTGCACGGTTATACAGTACACAAGAAAGTCCTTTGAGCATATTTTTGGAAGAGCAGGATGTTAATAAATAGCAACACCATGGCAGTAACTACCATTGAGGACACAGAGGTCATGTCCTCTGTATTTTTTTTTCAGTAATGTAAACTTTATCTATGATGAAAATTAATATATGATCAACAATGATCAATTTAGTGTAAACGACACCCCCATTTATCCTCAAGGCAGTGATTAATAAAAACAAACTTAAGAATATGACTGAAGTATTTGAAGCATTCTAAATGTACAGTGTACAGTACAGCACGCAGTATTTGACCTCAGTATGTGAAAATGTCTGGTTACGGCCCTAAGCAACACATGATTGCATCCAAGCATCAAAGGGTAACTGAGGTCTTCGTGTGTAGTACCACTCGGGGTTCGAACTCAAGACCTCACAATCATAGCAACCCTCCGGCATGGCCGTAACTAACTACCATTGAGGACACAGAGGTCATGTCCTCTGCATTTTTGTTTTTCAGAAAGGTCAAATTTATCTATGATGAAAATCGATCTACTTGTATGATCAAAAATGATAAATTCAGTCTGTATACGCCAACCCCATTTATCCTCAAGACAGTGATTAATGACAACAAACTTAAGAGTTTGACTGAAGAGTTTGAAGCATTCTAACTGTAGGCCTACAGGTACAGTATGCAGTACAGCACACAGTATTTTACCTCAGTATTTCAAAATGTCTTGTTACAGCCCTGCCCTCCCGCATGGCAGCACAGGCACAACACCACACTGAGTTAAAGGTCTGGGCCACCTGGGGACCATTCCATCAACAGCGCTAACCCCAAATCCGAGTTCAAGTCGGTAAACTGCGCTATTTTTAGACGCAGATCCGTTCCATCAGTCTTGCTAACCTGAAACTCAGCTGAGTTGCCACGGTAATTTATGCTCCAATGTTAACCTGGTAGCTCCCAGGTTTAACACCAGGCTAAATGAATCAGTTTTTGCAAAAAATATGAACCTGTAGGAAACAGCTGTCACGTTGTGCTTGATTCCCGCCATCATTTTACGACATCAAAGCGAACCAGTCACTCTATTTTAATAGTCTATGATGTGATAATGCCAGTAAAAACTACAATAGTTACCCTTGTCTTTCATTTCGGGCGATTTCTGATAAGCAGCACATTTAAAAAAAAACTTTTATAGTATTGATTTACTAAGATCAGATTGGACAATTCCTTGCAGGAAGACGAAGACGTGAATGGTCCAGTGGGCAGGTGCGCTGCGTAATATGTTGTCGCCCCGGGTTCAAGTCTTGCATGGCAACATGTTAGAAATGAAAAGTTCATAACATACTTTTGCCTATCCTCTCCTTTGATGTCGCTTTGTGGCTGGCTTCATTTGCTGTCAAGCAATAGGTCTACCAATAGGCCTACCTTAAATGTAGACCTTTAGGCTATTTTCAGCATAGGCAATAAAAAAAAACGTCTTCACAACCACCTTGTAGACGCCGATGCTTGGAGTTTGCATTGCAATGATTCAATGATCTCTGCCTAGCGTTTTACCTAGTCTATGCCTTAATTTATCATAAAACAAATTCTTCTGAAAGATAAGATTAAAACACCTTTGGCTTATATGATGCAAGCATTTTATTTGTGCGCATTGAAATGATCGCAGTCGAGGTTCTGACGAGACTCTCCCTTTGATAATTCAGTTATGATCTGTCAGTGCGCATGGCGGGGATTGAACGCTGGTCTCTCAATCAGAGTGCGGTTGCGTTACCGCTCACCTACAGATGGTCGACTAATACCTTCGATAAAGACTTGATTTGACAAGGCATGCCCGAGTCTACAACATGATCGCATTTTCGACAATCGTTGATATGGACTTCCCATGTACAACGTGCACGAGCGCAACGCCAGCTTTGATGAGCGCGGCTGAAGTGAAACTAGCCAAGACGCAGCTGATCCTCAGTGGTGGAACGGCGTCTGCCTCAAGTTTAAGCTGCTGTTAGTTGAAACTCCGCTTTTGCGCGTAAGCGCCGCTGAATTCAGCGCCAATGATGGAATGGTCCCCAGGTCTAGCTCAGTGCCATTGCATTTGTATGAGGCTTCGGAAAGGCCGGTTTACTAACTAAAGTTCATCCATTACAAAAACATGATGCTATGGCTGTCTTGGAAAACCATTGATAGAAAGAAGACACAAAGGGGCATTGGGCACTTTCATATAGGTTTTCAGGTGCTAATCTGCTACAGCTGCAATATAACATGACAGGGTTTTAATACTCTATCAGAGTGTCTCTACAAATTCCCATTAACCTCAGTAGAGTTCAGCAAATAATTGGCTTATGGATGGGACAAGACAAGCTGTGGGCACTTACCCTTTTGCTATTACAAACTTCATTCCACCATTGGTGCTCACACTTCAGCAAATGATTGGCTCTTGGAAGCACTAAGTTGGAAGCACTAAGCTGCCAACACGTACGGTCTTGCTGTTACAATCTTCTTCCCCATTCGTGTCTATGACTGGTTTCTCCAGTGTTGCCGTGTCAGCTCTTATATAAACCAATCTTTAGCCGTAATCATCCTGCCTCTACTCATCCTATAACCTGGGCAGTGTCCCTGGAGTGTGGGGTCACGAAGCCTTGTCCCAGTTGGGTCTCCCAATAGGATACAATGGACTAAAGCAGGGGCGGAGCTAGGGGGCTAGCAGGGCATTCGCTCCTGGGCCCAGGGCCCTCCTGCATTGGATGTGGGGGCCCTATTGTGACCTTGGCAGGCCGTATGGGGGCCTTACCCTGGGGCCCTGTATGTAATTGTTCCGCCACTGGACTAAAGGAGAGGAGCTCTACGAGGTCTGTCCAAGGTCATAGCGCCTTGTCTCTTTTTCAGGTCAGGAGCACCTCCTCTAAAGGTTTAGAAAAGAATAGACTCAAAGAGAAGAGGAGAAGTTTACAAAGTAGGTGAAAGGAGAATGTGACAAAGGTCAAGTTGAGGTTACCAGTACCAACTAATTCAGTCATAGAACTATAGCCGTCTTGATTGCACTAAGTAAGTGCCTTCATTCTGGCCAATTTAGGTCCCATTTCGCCCACGCAGGCCACAACAGTGTGCGCAGGAGTAGCTTCAATAAGCCACCAACACACACACACACACACACACACACACACACACACACACACACACACACACACACACACACACACACACACACACACACACACACTTCCTTAAGCGAGGGTGTGACACTAAAGGTCACTGTAACATTGGGTAATTGAATAGCTTGAGTGGGAGTGTGCATGCAGTGCGAGAGGTATAACGCGGGAGAGAGAGGGGGAGCGGGAGAGGGAGAGGGAGGAGGAGAGAGGGGGAGGTCTGGTGGGTGTATTTATTATCTTCATCTCATATCTAATATTTATGTATTATCCTCCCGTCCGTAGGTATGACAAGTTTCCCTGTTCCAGAGCAGTGGTGGACAGTAACGAAGTAAATGTAATTCGTTACTGTACTTAAGTAACATTTTCATACTTTCATACTTTACTCAAGTATTTTTATTTGGTAAGACTTTATACTTTTACTTCACTACATTTCAAAGCGAAATTTAGTACTTTCACTTCGTTACATTTCCAGCTACACTCGTTCCTTACTCGTTCCTTTTTTTTATGTAAGGCGATACACGGCAGGTGAATTAATTCATGTTTATTATATGGTTGTGACGTCATCTGTCGAATGCTCCATTCATTTCAACGGGGCTCCCCAACGTTCGGACGTCTGTTATTTTTCGATAACGGACGGGTTGGTCTATAACAGACCGCTGTCAATGGCAACAAGACTTTTCACTGCTAAAGCGACTTTTCAACAAGACTCAAATCAGCTGCTGTGATAGACAGCACCCGTTGTCCTGGCTACCGCTGTCAATGGCAACAAGACGTTCACTGCTAAAGCCACTGGCTTGTAAACAAGTCAGTGGCTAAAGCGAATGTTTCATATCACTCCGCAGGGGGTCCGGTCTTTTGTCACTTTAATCAGCTGCTGTGATAGACAACACCTGTTGTCCTGGCTACCTAGCTGTTGCCTAGCGGTGTTCCACAACGGCACTGTTTTGTTTTGCGCAGCAACAATCTTAAAGAATCCTAAAGAAATGTCCCCGCCATGTGTGAATCATTTAAGTATATCCATATAATAAGCGGGTTAACGTTCAGAGAGAACAAGACCCCTCCGCTCCGCGTCGGGGTCTAAAGATTCTCTCTGTCGTGCTGCTATTCCACGGTAGCGACCTTCTCGCCGAACGTTAACCCTTACTTAACATCCTGGTCAAATGAAATCTGAGAAGAAAGTGAAACTGATTCCGATTGACAGACTCAGAGATTCGCCATTGTGATTGGTTGTAATGTGTCACGTGACAAGCTCTGCTGTACAGAATTAGTTTTAGAAGGGAAGCAGAGCCAGACCACTGATGTGTCCACTGTTGCGACTTGCGAGACGAATTGAAATAAGAAGAA
>NC_085876.1:24867480-24869980 GCF_034702125.1 Engraulis encrasicolus | reverse complement strand
TCCTCTCCTCTCCTCTCCTCTCCTCTCCTCTCCTCTCCTCTCCTCTCCTCTCCTCTGCTCTCCCCTCCTCTCCTGTCTCTCTCTGTGTGTCTCCCTCTCTCTCGTTAACACATGGCGTCAAGCCCTGTGAGGTGAGCGAATCATCCTAACACCTTCTAAATCCACTAACCCTTTTTATATCCCGGCTAATGCATCAGTAACCAGGCAGAAGGCCAGTTAGCCAGCCAGGGGTGAGAGAGGCCTTCCCGGGGATGTTCCCTCGTTAAAATAAGACCCTTCCCACTGATCGACACAGGTTTTAAAAAAGCCCTTTTGTTAGTGTCGTCTGTCTGCTGTGACGGTGAAAGGGAGGAGGAGGAGAGTGTGCAGTCAGATGTGATATCGTCAGCTACGGGGCTTAACAGAGAAACCTGCCTGCCTGCCGGTGGTGGTGCAACAGTTTCATTATGCCCGCCAAGTAACTTTCTCCAAGGATAAGGCTGATGTAATTGGTCAGACGAGATTGGTGGTTTAATTTCATTTCACTTTCACTCAGCCCTGCTGTGGCCTAACGGTAGGGCATTGTACTACGCTGGCGACCCGGGTTCGATTCTGGACTGGGTCATTTGCCGATCCTTCCCTCTCTCTCTCCCCACTCATTTCCTGTCAAAAATAAAAGATATAAAAAATATTTTTTTTTAAATATATATTGTTTATTATATAATAATAATTTAATTTCACTTTCACATACGTTATCCCTCAGAACAAAAGCTCTGCTATATAGGTTCATATGGTGGAAGATTTCCTTTCCTTTGTTCACGCTTGCCGGGGTTGAGATGTGATCTTAGGATACCAACAGCTGTTGTGAGTTTACTACAGCTAGCAAAACAAACTTCAAACCGTAAAAAAATTGAAAGTCCCTCAAAGAACTCTCACCTGGTTTGTGAACGAACCCAAAGGTTTCCTGGGGAACTTACAAGTTCTAGAAAGAAGGTTCCTCAGGTTACCAAGGTTCCACAGCTGCAATTGAAGGATTCCTCAAAGAACCAGTTCGGAGAAACTTCTAAAAGTTCTCTGTGGAACATTTTTAAAAACCTTGGGATTCTTCCCAGAAATCTAGCACAGCATTAGGTCTGGCAGGCCATGGTTGTCAAGATCTTGTTGTTTCTTATTTGTCTCAGGTGCTCCCCACTGGCTCCGTTTCTCCGTTTCATACCCCATGTCTTGGATGCTCGCTTTTCGCAACCACCCACCTCCCCAGCTCCACCTTATTGTGCATGACATGGCATAAGCTCTTGGTCATGTTACCTGCTCTGCTCATGGGGGAACTGTTTGCTCTCCTAATCTTAAATTGGGTGAACATTCCCTATGCCGCTGCTGTCCCCTGAATCTCTGATTTCCTTGGTGATCAGGGAAAATCAGGGGATTCCTCTGAACAGAGCCATAATGCCGAATCCAATTAATAATTATACGAAATTGCATTCAGAATTTCTTGTCAGTAATAGACCGGACAGAACTGATATTTTACTTGCGACTTACAAACTCTTAAGCACACTTTGCAAACTCTTACACATTCAATTCAGCAGCTCTGGGGAGCATTTCTGGAAAGCGTAGTTGCTAACTGTTTTAGCTACTTTGTTGGTTGCAATGCAATTTCCCATTGGCAACTACCGAAGTTGCTGACTGCTAACAACGACGCTTTCCAGAAATGCACCCCTGCAGTTGAATTGAGAAGGAGAAGGCATGACTTGGCTTGAGGAGTGTTTAGTTGGTGGGAGAGCCTGCTGCTTGCTGCCAGGGATCAAAGAAGACAATTACCTCCCTCCCCACTGGAGCACTACAAAGGGGCAGTGGAGGACAGATTAGAGTGTACAGGGGTGAGATGAGAAGGTGTACACATGAGAGAAGTGACTATACGCCACCACACACACACACACACACACACACACACACACACACACACACACACACACACACATTAGAGTGTGCAGGGGTGAGATGAGAAGGTGTACACATGAGAGAAGTGACTATACGCCACCACCTCTGAGCCATCTCTGAGCTGCTCATGAGCATCGTGATATAACATGAAGGCGATCCGTGCCCTGACGTTTGGCTGAATAGAGGTGGTGACACATCACACACACACGCACGCACGCACGCACGCACGCACGCACGCACACACACACACACACACACACACACACACACACACACACACACACACACACACACACACACACACACACACACACACACACACACACAAATGATAAATTGGCTCTACCAATTCACACAGACAAACGCCCACACACATGTTTGGATTTGTGTATTTATGTAAGCTGACAGACACCTTAATTTCCTTCGGGATTAATAAAAGTACTCTACTCTACTCTACTCTACACGCACCTTCACAGAGTCACCCGAGAAGCCAGATGAGCAAGCGGTGTGTAATTCGACTGAACAGATCAATACCTGAGAGGTGAGTCTATTGCACAAAGCGTACAGTACATTTCACACCCAC
>NC_085876.1:24862306-24864880 GCF_034702125.1 Engraulis encrasicolus | reverse complement strand
AGACTAGAGTAAGGAGAACGGTCGTCTAATGACAATGTTGTCCCTGGAATATCCTAACTGATGGGCAACATCTATAGGTCTAATGAAAAGCAAATTGAATATCTCCACCGTTACTGCACGATAAACAAATGTCAAAATGCAAACATACCTGGGCGATGTTGACACGAACGGCAGCCCCTTTTCCCGGACTTGCTGGTTTATCACAGAACTTTTTCAATGCCCTTGGTGTTTTGGATGGAGTCGGCTGGCGGTCACGTTTCTGTGTAGAACCAGAGGTATCTGAAGTCGTGGTGGATGCTCCCTCCTCCTGCACCCATCTTCGGAACACCGGCAGGTCCTGTTCCATTCTCGTTAGTAACCGCACACAAGGCCTACAAATTCTGTTCGATTTTGTCTGTGTTTTCAACACCGACACGCCAACCTGCATTAATCTGTCAGCAATGTGGTTTGTTTTTCCTTTCTGGCTGTCAAAGATAAGTGCTGAATTAGAAAAATCACGCCAGATAATTCGCATATTTTTGTTGCACAAAAACGGCAACAATCATTCACTTCCATGTTCACTCGACAGTAGGTCGCGTGCAGTCTCTACAATAGCAGATTGGAGTGCTAGTTGGTAAATCTTTCCTCTCACTCTGACATTAGCCCGTAGAGAATACGCTCGCTCGCTGGCCTGGCATTCGTTCTATTTCCTACTGCCTACACTCTACCAAGTACTTCCTGTCGCGCTGCAATACGTAATCATTCCTCATCACTCTGGTTGGTTGTTCGCCATCCTATTGCGTTGCATTGAGTGCAGAGGAAACCGTTGATCCCGCGCACACTGATTCTCAGCGACCCCAGACCCCGGCACAGCTTTGCTGTAGGGGTTTTTGGCGCGGCCAGGCTAGATCAGGACCCCTGTCCTGTCTCCCAGACCGCGCATAAAAGCACGCACGCACACACACAGGCATAGCTCTACCTTCCCGAATGTGATTACACTCTGACGGCCAAAGAGTTCGGGATGTGATCGGAGCAAGAAGTAGGCTAAGCGCCAAAGCAGCTCGAGCCATTGCTGGCTATTGATACAGGGAGAGTGAGAAAGCCACCTTTAGTTTGCATTTAACGTAGGCCATATTTAAGATGCATTAATAGGTGGTGCTATGGTGGTCAAATCAGCAAAATGGAACAAATTGCCAAAACAGAACCAGTACAACATTCCAAAACATCCAACAATAGCACAGCCATTACACACCGCGGCAATTGGGCGCGGGCACACGTGTTGCATTATGGGATATCGGATCCATGTTTCGTGCCTTACCGCTAGTAAACAAAGGCAGACGCGAAACAAAGACCGAGGAAGAAACACGATTTTACTGAGAGAGAAACATGCTAAAATGCAAGAAAGGATGTGGAATATATAAGGACACGTTGCAGAAAGAAGCCAGAGATCGGTATATGGAGAAGATTGGCCTTATAAATGGACTGGATCCGTATGAAGTCCCTAGTAAGGAATGAAGTTGCCTTACTGCCTAAGTTCACCCTTTGACAACTGTGATGATAGACAAGCCATGCAGGCACACCATCGGCTGTGCTCTCCTTCAGATTCACCCCATAGCCAACTCCGAGGCTAAGCTAGACTACTTCACCAGCAACAGGCAAGACCTAGCATACCAATACACGCTTCTACGAATCCAATCTCCACAGCAAGAAAGAAAAGTCACTTCTTACCTGACACGATGCACAACTTTGGTGACATTCCCTTCTCCCGTCACGCTTTAAATGTAGGCTACATAATTCCTTGCTTAGTTGGTCCGTTTTTGTTCACCAAAGTGATGAGACTTCTCTTCACAACAAGTTCCTCCAATGGTTTCAAGACCGTATATGATGCATGGGCAACACATCGCCGTTAATACCACTTTTATTACTACCTTGACACCACAAGCTATTAAAACAGACGTCTCCCGCGTCACTGCACCGTTCTACCAAAGTACGTCTAGGCCTAGGTATTGTTCATTCCGGTCTGGTTGGGGTCTAAAAGTTTTTTGAACACAGATGTAAAGCACACGGCGGTGCCATTAAATAAAATCATGACTTACCAGAGGCTGTGACCACCAGTTGACTACAACACCTCTCCAAAATTCCTCTGGAAATGCCCATCCAATTCGTTGTCAAAACTTCCCAAACTGTTTTGCCCATATAGTTCACCTCAGCTAGTTATTTGCTCACGGGCATTTTCTATGATGCTCAATGTTCCCGTAGCACTAGCAATAGGCCTAATCAGTGAAAGAGAGTCAGCGCGGGCAATCTACAGTAGCTGCACCTGATAGTTTTTTGACTACAGATACACGTTCAGTGCTATAGTATGCGCCGGGACCTTGCATCGCAAAGCTATGTGTTTCAGAGCATTTTTTATTATTATTTTAAAAAATAAATAAAAATAAAATAAAATGAATTCGATTTTTTTTCCCATGGCCCTCCCCCTAACTCCGATTTTTTTTGCCATGGCCCTCCCCTCCACCTATTTTTTTTTCATCATGGCCCTCCCCCCCCCTACGCACCAGCCCCCCCCCCCCCCCGGTAAATTACGAACAGTCC
>NC_085876.1:24834806-24849806 GCF_034702125.1 Engraulis encrasicolus | reverse complement strand
TTATAATTAGATGAGTGAGTTGTATGAATTACATATAATCTGAGGTGATTAAAGTTTCTCTGGGTTGTCATTAATAACGGTCTGTTTTTACTGTTGTGGTCATAGCCTTTTTTCCTGTGTAGACTTTTTTCTAGCATTGTAATCTTACTTTAAGGTAATTTGGATGACTACCTTAGCCATTCCAAAAACACAGACGAGAAAAGGAAGAAAAACACAAGGGAGATGTGTAGTGGTGAAGAGAGAGAGAGAGAGAGAGCGAGAGAGAGAGAGAGAGAGAGAGAGAGAGAGAGAGAGAGAGAGAGAGAGAGAGAGAGAGACATAAAATGAAATGGAGATTGTGGAAAGAGCTCATAGCAGACACAAATGATTGACGTTTCCACTTTCCACTTGTGGACAACACACCCCCAGAGGTCTCCCTCTCTCTCTCTCTTTCTCTCTCTCTCTCTCTCTCTCTCTCTCTCTCTTATCTATGGTGCCCATTCTGACGAGGGCAGGGGCGGAGTGGCCCACCTTTTCACACCGGGAGAATTTTCCCCTTGGCGGCCCTCTTTAAAAAAAAAAAAAAAAAACCTAACCAAAAAGACAAAAGCCACGAAGTCTGCAGTCGTACTACATGTGGACATTAGTGTTGTCAAAATATCAACCTGAAGTGGAGAATTGTAGCCTACAGCTTGATGAAATGCACAGCCAGTGTAGTCTACGTAAAACGCAGGTATACGCACCCATTTCAAAATTTCAGGGATTACAGTATACCCACTTAAAATTGATTGATCCATTATTTACAATAGCACAAATATATACAGTAGACTATACACACATCAAAAAATGCTCAAATATACAGTATACCCACTTCAAAAAGTAGACTACACCACTGGAGCCATCATCACAGTCCAAAGCATTCATAGGCCTAGGTTAGGCTACATCACGCTACTGTTCCATGCAAATGTGCACTCCACTGTCATTTTGACAGTTTAAAATTGAAATATCGTTTAAGGAAGACAGGATGAGCATGGGCACAAAGTTTTGGGTGTGGGGATTTTTAGAAGAGTAGGCTTACAAAATATAGTATAGTAGCCTATAGCTTACAAAAAGTCTGTCTACATTGTGCAATAAACCCACCACGCAGCAAATAAGCCAAACTTAGCTACTTCAAACCACAACCATAAGTCAACAAAATGTATAACCAAACGGTGTAGGCCTACCTTAAAACGCTGTCTTCTCGCAGCAAATGTCTTTGTTTCTTGCAATCACTCTACTTTAATCCACAGCTTATTAGCCTACACACCCAGCACTGGTCACATCAGAATCTTGTGTGGTAATTATTTTGTTCCATTTCTTCAGACATAGGCTACATCCTAAATGTACCACATATAAATATATGTATGATAATAATATTATTTCGACTATAAGGAGATATACTGGTAGGTCTAACAAATCAAAACAAAACCCATTGCTTCTGTTAGGTGCAGTTATCTTGCTTCTGTTAGGTGCAGTTATCTTCCTTACCACTTGGTGGAGTCTGTTCGTAACCCAAGTCAATAACCACAGAGCAAGTGAATCAGGACTGGAAAGACTGTAAACTGTAACAGTCGTGTGGAAATCGGAAAATAAATCATAATTTATTCATATTTCCATCCTTTGGTAACCAATATACATATCACAGGTTCTTCAAATACTGAAAACGAAACTGTGTTACTAAGATCTTGTAAACTTCCGCGATCTACGGTGTATGAAAATTATCAGTAGAGAAGGGGTGTGGCCAATTTACTGTTTGACACCGTCAGTGAGGTATTTCCGTCTGGTATATGGTATAAATACTGGCTAGTCACCTTGAATTCTGAACAGGGAAGGAGAAAGTGGGAATTCAGTGCTTATAAGTACCGTTTTTAAACTTCAGGGCCTGTTGGGAACGCAGAGCGGCCGCATTATTACATTTCACGGCCTCGGCCCACCGGGACAAGTCCCCGATCTCCCGACGGCCACTCCGCGCCTGGACGAGGGCGATGTTGAGAATGAACGCAGTCTCTACCTGTCCCCCTTAACGCTCTCTCTCTCTCTCTCTCTCTCTCTCTCTCTCTTTCTCTCTCTCTCTCTCTCTCTCTCTCCTCCGGGGATCATTCTGACATAGGACAATGTTGAGGATGAAGGCAGCCTCTACCTGTCCCCCTTAATAAAGCGTCCTCTCTCTCTCTCTCTCTCTCTCTCTCTCTCTCTCTCTCTCTCTCTCTCTCTCTCTCTCTCTTCTCCGTCATGGGACGGCAGCTTCTCTCTTCTTCTCTTCCTCCTTCTTCATAAATATGATTTCCCGTGGAGGGGGGTGTCTGATAAGGCCATCCTCTCGCTGTGCTGCCGGTTAACGTCTGACATTGTCACTAAAAGCTGCCATAACAGAGGCCCCATGCAGGAATTGGATTTCACACACATGGGAGGGAAAGAAAAAAAATGAAATGCAAAGCTGGTAAATCTTCACGGGACTTATCCCTCCTTTCCCCATCCCCTTACTCCTTACGGTATCTTTTTTGCCACCTCTATTTGAAATCCTCCTCCGCCTTCTCTCTCTCGAGCGCTCTCTCTCTCTCTCTCGAGCGCTCTCTCTCTTTCTCTCTCTCTCTCTCTCTCTCTCGTATCTTTTTGCCACCTCTATTTGAAATCCTCCTCCGCCTTCTCTCTCTCTCTCTCTCTCTCTCTCTCTCTCTCTCTCTCTCGCTCTCTCTCTCTCTCGTCTGCGTCTTTTTGTCTCTGTCGGTCTCTCTGACTTTCATTTTCTTTTCCTCCCGTCCCAGTCCTCCCTCACCCCTCACCCCTGTATAGTTTGCTACCTCTCTTTCAATTCATCTTTCATTTTTCTGGGGGTGCCTTGGCTCAGCTGGTTAAGGTGCCGTGCGTTGACACCGCAGGGACCCGGGTTCGATCCTGACTAGAGCATGACACGGGAGTGGATTTTCACTCCCGTCCCATCCCGGTCCCAGAAAAAAAATCCCATCCCGTTGCATCCCGGGCTGGAGTAAAAAAGGAAATCCCATCCTGTCCCACTCCTGTAAGAATGTCCCCAATCTTGCCCACTCCCACTCAAAATCATTCATTTTCGTCTCTCTCTCTCTCACACACACACACACACACACACACACACACACATGCACGTACGCACACAGGCATGCACGCAACATGCAGGCACACATGCATGCACGCAGGCACGCACATCCACGCAGGCACGCACACACTCACAGACGCAGGCACGTACGCACGCACGTACGCACGCACGTACGCACACACGCAAGCACGCACGCATGCAAGCACGCAGGCAGGCACGCACGCACGCACGCACACGTTTTATTCCTTTCTCTTCTTCCTTCCTGCTCTTTGCCCCTGTGCACACCTAACCTTCAGACACCATAGCTTCCTGCTTTAAGAGGATTGGCTGGACAGGCATGGATAATTAGGACCATGCTGGCTCTGACTTTCTCAGGTATAGTGACCATGCAGGCCACGGAGACAGACACCACCAACGGGGGTTGGAGTCACAGGTGAAACTTGTGACGCCCATGACGATGACGGCAGCGCTTTTCCGTTCCCTCAAAGGCTTAGACCACCTTGTGCTGTAGCTGACCCCCTTGACTCACCGTAGCGTGCTGCCGTGCCTGGTCTGGACTTTCAATTTTGGCTGAGTGTGAGCAGAAAAAGAACATTTTTCCCAGGCTCTTGAGGTGATGATACACAGGGAAACTTGAAATGCAGAAACTTTTAGAACAATTTCTTCTGGACAATGAGACTACAAGATTGTTGTTTTAACTAACAAGTAATGTTTTTTTTAACATACTTTTTTATTGTTTTTATCACACAGCAACGTTTTTTTTTTTTTTAATGAACACAACTTTGATTAGCAGCTGAGAACTTTTTTCAACCATTCCATCGGAAAATGAATAGACACCAATTATGATGTTGCCTGGCAACATTGCTCAAAAAGTTGCCTTGTGTATCATCACCTCTATGCCTTAAATGGGAATAGAACAGTGAAAACTATGACAGGAATAGTGGGAGAGTAAAGTGGATTGGGGTTGGGAATGACCCAGGCCAGACTCGAACCTGGGTCCCCATGGACAGGACATAATATCCACCTTTTATGGCACGGTGCATTAACATGATGCACCACTGCACTCCCAAAAGACAAATATTTTATGCATTACACTGTGTTCAGTAGTGTGTTGGTGATTAAATATTTATGACGTCCAAAAGTGGTTTAGGACATTAACTATGTCAAACTCAGGCTCGGGGAACAAATCTGGCCCGCGGGGTCATTTCATTTGTCCAACCAGATCATTTCAAATGTGTATTATAGTCTGCCCACATAAATATACATATATGGTAATATGACGAAACTTGGTCACAGGAATATGAGTGGTCGAAGGCCAGTGTCAAATCTCCCACTGTTTACAGAATACGAATGTGCAGGCATATTTGACCACCATGTGAGTGCCTGTTTTGTGAAATTTGCCTTTGAGTATTAAGTGCCCAATTTTAGTCCATAAATATTGAGTTTGGGCCATGATTTCGTCCCTGATTTCGTCCCTGATTTTGTCCGCAAAGAGAATGTTACATGGGTTAAAATGTGTCCACAGTTATTGTTTGTGGATTCATTCTTATCCAGTGTCAGTAGTGTGAATATGAGGGCTGTCGAGTTTTAAGTTTCTCACTACCCAGTAGTTTGACGCGTGTTGTTAATTTAATTTACACATGTTTACTATCGTCCTTCTTTTGTATGAGCAAACAAAAGGCCTAGTAGTCGGCGTGTTCAGACATGAAGATCGCCTTGTTTTGCCAGTTGTGCGTAACTCGCCCGTCATCATGTTTGCATTGCGAGGTGAGAATTGGGGCCCTCGGTTGCTATAGACTTATTCCCACTCTAATTCCGCGGCCTTACGTCTCCGCAGAGCAGAGTAGGCAATTCGCTGACTTGGTTATTTGCTTGAGAGTCAGCAGTTCCATAGCCAATCTAAATTTGGCTGGCTTCGCTGCACTCGTATGAGGAGGGAAGGAGGGGAGGAGGAATAAAAACGGGCCCGCATCACTCTGGGGACGAACAAGAGGAACAGACCTATTCATATTGCTCGGGTAGCTCACGCTCGCTCACGCTTCCGATTCAAGGCATCACACGTACATTTCCAATTCTGCATGTTGGCTGTTTTGTTTTGAAGCTTGCATATGCAGTAGGCTATATGTATGCAAAAAGGATGGAAGGAAGGATTTTTTTGAGCCGGACTTAGCAAGAATGATGGTTGGAGGGGAAGTATCTTGTATGTTGGTGGAGGTATTTTGTAGGGACTGATCGTTCTACAGAACATCTGAGAAAAACTACTCCCTTCCACTCCCCAGTTGAGGTATTGTGATTGGTGCTCATCATTGGACCTCAACAGCCAATGAAATCACCCCTCTGTCCTCCATTCTATAGTGGCACATCAGTAGCTGGGATTTGTTGATCATTGTTGATATTTTTCATGAGGATTACACCACAGTACAACAGTTTAACCTATAATTGTAGCACTGGCTTTTCCTTGGCAAAAAGAAAAATGTGGTTACGCTTGCACCTTACTGAGATACAGAAAGGGAAATTCAGTCGTTACTATGCCATTCATCTCATTTGCATGCTCAGTTTAAATCACTCTTACTCAATGGCTGCCATTTTGAACGATACTAATGAATTAGGAGGCTCCTACTTATTGCCAGACAGACCTTCAAGCAACTCCAATTATGATTCATCGTGTTTACTATACCGTGGATGAAAAAAATACGTGCACAGTGTGCCCATGACAGTGTTCTCATGTTCAATAGAGATACTAATTCCATGCTATCTTTACCAAGTTTCTATGATGCTTGTCAAGCAAGGGTGCACACAGTCATTTATACCGTTTTCCACCCCCAAAGAGGGGATGTGAGACAGAGTGTGTTGAATTCCCCCATTTAAATTATACCATTTTATGTAATTGTATGTCTATATACCTTTAGTACTTCTGACTTTAATATATGCAGTGTGGAGCCTCATGAACAACCTAATCCGTTCCACCCGCAGCTTGCATTGCGCTTGCATCATGTTATGTAACTACCTCCACCACCTCCACTACCTCCAGCGCTGAGCTGACCTCCTGCCGTCCAGGCCACGCAATTAAAGCCAGCCGTACTTTTTAGCGCGCCGGGTAATTGGCTCTAAATCCCTCGGTCAGCTGCGGGCATGCTCGCTGGCTGGCTGGCTGGCTGGCTGGCTGGCTGACTGCGGAGTATAACCTCAGAGAGCTGAGACTGTGTGTTGAGACTAGGGCAGGTGACAGCTTTTGCTGGGGCCCAGGACAAAGTCATCTGAAAGGCCACAATGTAATATACGGACCCAATTGCTGGGGCCCCTTTATCCCTGGACCCGGGAAAACAGACCCCATTGTCGGCACCTGTGGTTGAGACGTCCCTGTTGTTTAATTTCAGGTCAGGCTCTGCTGGCCCCCTTTACCTTTCTTCCTCCCTTATTCACTTGCTCACTTGTGACAATGAGGCTATTAAGAGTATTATTACTTCCAGGACAGGCTCTGCTGGCTTGCAGAGAGAGTGAGTGCTGAAACGGCAACGGATTGCCCAAGATGTGGGGGGCAGTCATGGGTAAGCAGTTAGGGTGTCAGACTTGAAGCCCAATGGTTACTGGTTCAACTCCTGGCCCACCAGGTTGGTGGGAGGAGTATTTAACCAGTGATCTCCCCCATTCTACTTCATGACTGAGGTACCCTGAGCATGGTAGGTGAGCTTTCGCTTTCATTTCCGACTTCTTTCTCCTTTATCGATGTTGATCGATTGAAAGTCTGCCCCTCCTGTTAATTTAGAACCCTTCTTGTGACAAATGAGACTGTTGTTAGTAATTGCAGGACAGGCTCTGTTGTCTCGCAGAGACACTGAGAGAGAGTACTGAGGTGCCTGCGATGGATTGCACCACGATGGCTCAACTGGCTAAGGCGCCATACAGCTACACCTGCGACCCGGGTTCAGTTGAGAGCCAAGGTAATTTTCCTGATCCTTCGCCGTCTCTCTCCCCCACTACTTACAGTATCTGTCATATAAATTAAGGCATACTGCCCCCCCATCCACCCACCCACCTCCAAATGACAAATGTCAGTACTTTTTTCTTGCTACGCACAGGAGGCTACTTAAAATATAACTGCAAAGAGTTGAGACTGCTAAGACTGTGTGGAGACTGTTGTTAATTCCAGGTCATGTTCTGCTGGCTCACTGTCAAAGACATCTCGAAGCACTGAGGCCCCTGCAGTAGACTGCACTTAAATGTCTGGCCTGACTTTTCACTTCATGCTCATACCTAAAACAAAGATAAATCATACCACTTGCCACCAATGTAAGAAAGTGGAACCAAGTCCGGTCTCCTTAATGGGCGTGACTTTCCATTGAACTCCATTCATTCTCCTAGTCTCCTAAAGGGGCATGGCTGCCACAGGATTGCAGTTTACAGCCTTACGTCACATGGATTTTGGAAGATATTCCTTATGAGTCATCTCTCAATCTCTACTTGAATTGCTGATGTCTGTTCATCCATCCATCTCTGTTCGTCCCGCCTTTCTTCAGTCAGTTGAGATAGTATGTATGAGTGAAGATATGTGAACTCTACTGTATTCTATGATGTCTTATACTGAAGTCAATATCTGAATAAATTCAGAGAACCAAACTTTTTACAAGCTAAAAATGAGCGTTGAGATCTTAATTCTGATTCAAGATCACTCTGAGGGAAACAGAGGCACCTGCAATAGCAGCTAAAATGTTTGACCTTTTTGTACGAATCTACCTACAGTATCTCTCTGGCTTGCTCAAACTTCAAACATCATTACTGTTTTATGTTGTCTTTTGAAGCCCTAGTAAGACTGGATACTACCATTGGACCAAACAAGACACACTCTCACATACACGTCACACACACACACACACACACACACACACACACACACACACACACACACACACACACACACACACACACACACACACACAGGGGCGGTCCTAAGAGCAGGCCAACCGGGCAATTGCCCGAGGCACCATCACGAAACCCGAACCGGATGGTATCGTGAAATTGCAAATTAGCACTATTAACATGCTATTGCTGTACTACTACCATGCTATTGCAATAATAACATGCCATTTATGCCTTGGGGGGGGGTCAGAGGGGGCGCTGCCCGAGGCGCGAGTCATTGTTGAACTGCCACTGCACACACACACCCATCACACCATCCCATCCAACACGGCCGCACACATGCACATTCATAGACACACACACACACACACACACACACACACACACAAAAACACTCAACCCCCCCATCCCCACCCCCACCCCCACCGCAGCCCCAGATGACGTGGCCCATGTCAGCTGCCTAATTGTGTCGACCTTGCATTTGGCAGTCGAGGGAAAACTTCCTCCCTGCCCTGCCTCCCTCCATCCTGCTGACTCTGTGGTTCCTGCGGTAACTGTACCGTACGTACACCATCGTGGCACTTGTCCTGCTATAGGGGGGGAAATGGGCAATACATCAGAGTTACTTCTGTATTAGCCCCTTAGGCAGATAATGCCACTTCCTCACCTTGAAATGCAATTGGGCGTACTTTTTCCCCGGCCTGCCATGTATCATAGTGTATTCCGGCCCTCTAGCTCCCTGTCACACACAAACCCCCAGTGAGATGCCATTCCCATGCAGCATCCCAGAGGGCCGTTGGAGCTGCACTGCACTGCTGGCCATAGCTATGTTTGCACACATGCTCATTACACAGACACACGCGCGCACACACACACACACACACATACACGCACACAAACACAAACACAGACACTCACACACATGAATATATAAACACATACTGTGGACACAAATACACACATACACATGCACATATGCACATACACGCACATCACACACACACAAACACACACACACACACACACACACACACACACACACACACACACACACACACACACACACACACACACAGGGCCGCTGACAACTTTGGCTGAGCCTGGGATAAAGTCATGTGAAAGGCCCCCCTGCTCAATACATGCAATGCAGTATGTACGCAATTCTGGGCCCCCACTCTCCCTAGGCCTGGGACAAATAGCCCCTTTGTCCCTCCCTGTCAGCTTCCCTGCACACACACACACACACACACACACACACACACACACACACACACGCACACACACACACACACACACAAAGAGAGAGAGGAAGTCCTGCGTCTGTGTAATGATGACACGTCACAATCTTGGAGGCAAATAGCGGGTCATCTGGGAAGTGTCAGCGGCCCCGGGCCCGAATAAGCCAAAGCCACGTACGGGTTTCTGCCAGAAAGCTAAATCAATACTCATTAACAGCAGCCTGGGCTCAAGTCGTCATCTGTGGCAATTAGCTATTTGGACAGGAAACATCCGAAACAGATGAATTTGTTGAACACGTGTCATGCACTCATGCACGCACTCACATGCATATACACGTACGGTCACACGCACATGTATGCACACAGACACATAGAATTTTCAGTCTTAAGTGAGGACTTTTGTGCCCCATAGTGTATACAGCCAAATTACAGAGGCACACGCACACACGCATCTCGCATGCATGCACGCACGCACACACGCGCACGCGCTGACGATGAGTGCTCTGGAGGGACTCGAGAGCAATAACACAAAATTGCCAGTGGACTAATGACAAGACATTTTTGTCGTCTGCTAGTTCTTACTCCCAAAGACCTCTGAGCCGATGAATTTTTCATGACCCGAATGCAGCTTTATGTGGAGAGGGAACAGAGGTGATGTGAGCTAACTGCCTTCGAAACAAAGTCTGCAGTCTATGGTTCGGTAACACCCCACAGCTACAGTACAGGGCACAAAAAATATCATAGAGCTGACATTTGTTGATTTGAGCCCAAGACATGAGACGTTTTCATGTCATTTTCATTTTGCAGACTAGGCTATACACTGTAAAACATTTGAAGCCAGTTCGACTTCCAAATCCAAGTTCCCCTGCTGCCTTAAGTTTGCAAGTTAACTGAACTTCAGGATTATTTTTGTATCAACTCAGAAATCAAAGTCTATAAAGTTGATCCAACTACAATGTTGTTGTTGTCTCAACATAATGTTCTTAGTCGTCAAAGTTGATTGGACTTTGTAGCAATTGTTCAATGAAATTGATAGTTTAAGCTGAATTAAAAAGCCATTACAAATCACTTCAACTTCGGATGGAAAGTTTAAATAACACAATGAAAGACATCATGTGATATATGATTGAAATTCCACATTTATTTTAACTTGTATAGTACATTCAAAAAAGACTACCAAAACCAAGTTCCCCTGCTGCCTTGAAATTATAAGTCAAAACGTGAATTCAACTACATATTTGTTGTTCAAGTTCAATTTCACATATTAATACATACACAGATGGTTACTACTTTATACCACCAAAATTCATGACAAATCAGCTAGCCAAACAGGGCACGGGAGAAATTGGGGTTGCAGTAAGAAAACATTATGTTTTGGTAAGACTGATGGAGGGAGAAAGGATTTATGTAGAAGAAAATGTACTGTACAGAGCTGTGGTCTATTGGGCATTAAGCTTAATCTTGCAATTGGAAGGTTGCAGGTTTGAATCTGTAACCATACATCAGTACCCTCATCCATGACTTCTGGGCCATTAGGAATCTAATTCAAATATTACTCCAGGGACCGTTTTACCAATACGTAGTGTGATGTCATTGAAAAGAGTACAGTACATGATGTAGTACAAGTCCAAAACACTGTGTGGTCAACAGTCCATGTTTTGTGAACACACAAAAGATTCAGTCTTTTTCTTCACATTGAGCCCAACTAGCCAGTTGTCATGCCCCCTTTGAGATGAATGATGTCGACCTTGTGATGAATGATGAAGACCTGTAGCAGGCCTTTGTCTTTGATAAGCAGTCCAACTTGCATCCCTATTAGCCTCAAGCTGGTCTTCACCATGAACCTGAAAAGATAAAAATAAGAAAAAAATATATACTTATGTATGAAACATTACTGCCATCACTCTCTCTCTCTCTCTCTCTCTCTCTCTCTCTCTCTCACACACACACACACACACACACACACACACACACACACACACACACACACACACACACACACAAAAACAGGGTGTCCCGAAACACTTTAAACCAAAATACTGTATGTGTGCATTGTTTTTTATTCTTCAAAGTGTAAGAAAATGTGCACAGACATCATTTTACAGTTCTGTCTATTCTCAAAAATATGTATTTAGGTTTACACTGTGAGACCTGTCCTTGGAAGTGAATGCAGCCATTCCAAATGAATGCATAATATTACAAATAGAGTTGTATGTGGTAAAGTGCGTTGCCACTAGTGCCTGGATTAAAGTGGATGTCAGTTTGAGAATAGATGGTGACTAAACAGTCACATGATATTTAATTAACACCTACTTAACGATGTAAAGTGTGTGCATTATTTCCACACACACACACACACACACACACACACACACACACACACACACACACACACACACACACACACACACACAGTATATGGGTGGACTATAACTGTTGTTAGACAAGAGAACGACCTAAATTAGGAAAGCATTTGTAAATACGAAGACTTACAGCATACTGCAGGAATCCTCTTGAAAGTGTGGGAGTTGATGTAGAGCTGTGCAGTGGTTTTGGTTTGTGTCCTGCAAAAACAGGTGAGTGTAGTTGTAAGTGATTAGGATTACCTTGAATCCAAACCTAGGCACTAGCGTAACATTACTGCTCTCTCTCTCTCTCTCTCTCTCTCTCTCTCTCTCTCTCTCTCTCTCTCTCTCTCTCACACACACACTCACACACACACACACACACACACACACACACACACACACACACACACACACACACAATGGGCAATTGAACAATGTGTTATTAGTCAATAGTATAACAGCATGAATGTTCACCAGAGATGTCAATCCTGGCATAAGTAGACAAATCCCCTACCACAGTTGCTTGTGCATCAGTTACATTTATAAGGGTTTAGGAAAGTATTTGTAAAGTCTTACGTCGTACTGGAGGATTCCTCTGAGTCAATGTAGAGCTGTTGTCCTCTGCTTTAGGTCTGTGTCCTGCAAAAACAGGAGAATGTAGATGAATTGTACGTATTACATTGAATCACAATCTCTGTACATATTGATAGAAAAACACAGCATAGAACATAATTACATTCCATACAGTCACTAGAGTACAGTAGGCTACCTACCTGTTTTCAGTTTCTCTCTGAAGAACCTCAAGCCAACCCAGAAAGAATGGAAAGGTCCCATGAAGGTCTGTGGTAGCAGTCTTGTGGAACACCGTTAGCTGAAGCAGATAAATAACAGAAAAGAAAATAATGTATAAGTGATGGAGACATAAAAACAACTTTGAAGTTTATGTGAATGAATATGAATGAGAACAGCTAATTAATATGGGTTATATTGCTCAAATAGCAGAATACATTATATGCCACATTTATTAGACAGATGTACCTGTATTACTCATTAAACACACTCCATGGCCTCAATGTAGTTCAGAATCTTCTTCTTCCTCTTCTGTGAAAATGTTCCCGGCAGCTCTATTGTCAGACCCCATCATCCGTTGGTAGAAGCATGAAGCACCCTGTAGTTAAAACACACAATAGTTCTCTTGTAATACCAAGTTTTTACACGCTTTTCCTCTTGACTAATGTTGTCTACCGAATGTGTTATATCAGCATTGAACGCTGAAAGCATCGCTTCAAAAGGCACATTGCCGCAATGGTTAACTGACATGTTTAAAATAGCCAATAATGTCCTTCAGCAGTAGGCCTGTCTGAGTTTGACTTCGATTAAAATGAAGTAAATAAACAGCCAAGATTATACCCTGATATTTCCTTTGAGGCAGTCTGAATAAAATTCTACACGGTGACCTTTTAAATGGTAGGCCTAGTTCTAATGCCGTGTAAAAAACGGTGCGTAAAACATGTTCCGATGAGGTCCCCTTTCACAACGCTGGGTGTTCGGACACAATTACACAACCTTGTAACATAGCAATCTGACGATTGGCCATTTGGAACTACAAACTCATGAAATGTGGATAACCTGCCATTTGAAATAAGCAATTACCATTTCGTTCATGACCGGTTTCTCCTACATTAAACATTTCATATTTTGCGCGCAACATGGCTAGTGTTAGGCTAGTGAGCCCACCATGCCAGAGATATTTTTAAAAAGTTTATCCTTTTGGGCTTCAGTTTAACCGACAGGCATGTTACATCACTGATTCTGACAATTAAAAATAGTTTAACTTACCGGTCAAAGACTGGACGTGGCTCAATCGCCATGGAGAGTGCGAGTTAAATCTAGTCCCTTTGGAGCATTTGACGGTTGATGTTGAGGTCCTTAAGGGTGGTTTATGCCTCGAGATCAGCGTCACTGCATCATGATGCAGTGAGCCGCGCAGTTAACGTAGTGAAGCCCCCCCCATCACGCAGGTACTCTGGGGCACCTCCCCAAAATTGTGTCTCGACGCAGGGAGCGACGGCGTGAAAGGGCGAAAATAGGTCTCTGATTGGTCCTCTCGACCAGCCTGCTCTGTCCTCGAGTCGAGAACAAGCGCTACTTCCTTGTTCTAACCTTCGTCGGTCTACGGACTGTGAGCTCTTCATTAAATAAGTTGCCCGTGCTTTGTTGTTTGATTTATTTACACGAACCGAAGACAACACATGCGCGTGCAAGTTACGACGCTGAAGTTATTTGGACAGTTGAACAGTGGTTCCGAGGTCGAGGAAACATTCCGCTTCGTCCTCGACAAATGAGCCACTTCTTTGTTCCAAACTACTACTGTGGCTGCCAGTGCGATCAAACATGCACGTGATATAAAGATTTAATGTTTCATTTTCATTCTCGTCGAGTCTGTGATGCTAAAAAACAACCGACACGTCTAGTTTACTCTTTGTATTGAAGGCAGTTTCAGCGTGGAATGACATCGCGCAGACCGTGCTTCAAAACAGGGCATAAACAAGAATTAACTGCATCATGGCTGCGTCAAGCTCACTCTGTGGCACAAGTAGGAAGCATAACTGAGCCTTTAATTCCATGGCTAACGACGGCTGTCTTCTTCCGCGCTTCGGTGCAGCTGTGATTTCTTATTTTTGCCCGAGAATCGAGTTTCACGGTGTTATTAAGCTATTAGTAAACCATTTCCATTCTTCAGGGCCGGCTTATTTGACTCAGCATTCAGCAAACAGACGTTCCAACTTCATGCTGCATGCATGTTGTTTAGCCCCACCCCCACTGATTCGCGGTTATTTCCATTCAAACCTTTGACTTTCAAAACCAAGTTCAACCAAACCATGGAACTTCAACTCAATGGATTTCTCAGAGTTAAATATTCCCGCCTTTCCCTCTCTTTCTTTTTTTCAACGGCTGACTTGCCAACCTAAGTTCATTCAACACTTCAAATCTGCCAGAACTATCAAATAATCAACACAATAGGCATGTGTAAGTTGTATTAGAGAAAAAACTTCCTCACTTAAGTTAAATATCGAGGACTTATCAGAGCTCATTGTGTTGAAGAGACCTAGTAAGTGGTTTTAACTAAGCGAGGCTGCAATGTTTTACAGTGTACCTTTTTAATGGTAACTGTAGAGAAGACACCGGTGCAGCATAGATGCAGTTATTTTCTTTTACATACGGTAAGTGCATAAGTACTTAAGTAATGTTTCAATGGAAAAACCATCTTCACGAGAGTCCATGAGTTCTTGTCCATATCCTGCTGATGCAGATGACAAAACAGAAGCACGTGACATTACTCCGTTGTTGGACATTTTTAATAGTGTTCATATTTTTTGCATTATATTTCCCATTGCCCGTCTGCATACGTATTTCTCAACATCGTTTCCTTCTTTTCTTTGTGTCGCTGTCAGGATTGGGGAAA
>NC_085876.1:24802306-24824806 GCF_034702125.1 Engraulis encrasicolus | reverse complement strand
TGGCATGACAGAAATACATTAGCGCAAGTGGTGAGTGGACTAAAAGATGCATTGACGTGTACTTGTATAACATACATGTCATTGGGTGCATGTGAAAGGACATGTACGTCATCTGCTTGTGACGTCCGCTCCACACCAGCTGAAGGTGTGGCATCATTTTAATCCCCACCCAAACAATCCCAATGGCCTCCAGATAAATAGAGGCGCCTTAATGGAAGGCATAAATAACATACTTAATTTTTAAAAACAGCATTTTCAAAAGCACTTGCTGTCTCTATTGTTTAGGTTTTTCATACATTTCTATTTGACGCCCTTGTAGTGCTTTTGATCGAGGCAAAGGGGTTGTTTTTATTTGTAGTGAACTGCTGTTAGAGGTCTGATAAGCCCCTGCAGCAAATAAAGTCAATTTTAACACAAAAAAATAGTCATTACAGCTACAAATTGCTGGAGTGTAGTGACTCATTGGAAGATGCTGAGTAGCAAGCCTTCACATTGTTCTTGTCCTAATGGGCCATGAGCCTCGAGGCAAAATTGGCTGAAATTCTGCTTCATTGCAAGCAAGCCTTCTCTCTGAGTTCTAACTAGAAAACACAGCCTATTACACCAGGGGACATGCACGTAAAGCCCAAGTTATTTCGTCCAATTTATCAGCCGTGGAGGAGTCAAGGAAAAAGTTATCCTTGAAAGTCCTCAGAAGTTTGTCTGCTTGATAATAGATGACACATTTCAAAACTTCTTGAAAGAATCTGCAGTCTTTTGCCCTGAGATCATGTGGGGTTTCAGCTGAGATCATTCACATCTAATCAGGGGTGCATTTCTGGAAACCATAGTTCCTAACTTCATTAGCTATTAGCTACTTTGCTGTTTTCAGTGCAATTTCCCATTGGCAACTACCCAAGTTGCTAACTGGCTAACAACTAGGCCTACACTTCTGAGAAATGCACCCCAAAATAGAGGAAAAACACATTTATGTCTTAGCCCCTTTAATTCCTCACTCATTTTGTGTATCCGTTAGATGGGTAAAATTGATATATAAGAAATAGGAGCACTGAACTTCCGAGGTACACCGTAACTTTGGGTGCTAGTAAAATAAATGTTTACTTAGGGTAGAAAGAAACCGTATTCTCGATGCTTAAAGTCATCGATTTATTTATACATTGATGATGGCTAGAGGGCCAAATGAGTTTAAACATCAATAATGAAGTTTCTCTCTTCCCCAAGTACAATAGAAATGTACTTTGATGAATAAATCACTGACCATTTAAAAGGGCTCGTCAAACACCCTTTTGAACTACTCAAAGTCCCCGAACTTGCATGAAAAATACAGATGTAGCCTAACGAGTTTTCTCAGCATACAAATGTGGATTACCTAGTCCTTGAACCATCCAATTGGAAAATCAAGAAATAAATCTTAGACTTGATCTGAAAACAAGCAAGAATTTGGAGTGCTTCAAGGTCTTCGTCTTTTTTCCTTGGTGTAGTGTAGGGACTCTCAAACTTGTTCAAGAGTAAGACTGAGGAAATCTGAGGTACTCAAGGTTGCAATTTTCATGCTATTTATTGGGCTAAAATGCCCACGCGTTTTGGCCCTTCTACATCTTCTCCCTGAAGAAGGTATGGGCCTTGACACGTATACATTGTTGCAAATTGCATACTGTAGTAGAAAAATTGCAACCTTGAGTTTCTCAGATTTCCTCTACCTCATACTTAACTTTAGTCTGTTGTCTATCACACAGCAATCAATAAATGCATGTTTGATAAGGGTCTTTTAATGAAAAGTAACAAAACCACATATCAACATACAGCAAAAGCAACAACAGAAGTGGTGCAAAACTATATTATTTTCTGCATTGATTGGAGATCAAACTGCAAGGACAAATTCACACCTCCCCCTGAATACTGAGCAGCAGAAATAGAAAAGGTTGGAAAATTATTACAAAAATCGAAAGGTTTCATGGTGCTTTGTGTCTTTTACAAAAAAACTTCATTTGCTTATACACATTTATACAGTTTGGCTTGACGACAACAACAGCCCAGTTTTGCAATTGCGCAAAACCAATCAAATCCAATCAAATTGATGGCAGTGCACATGCCCACTGAAATATTTCAATGCGTTCAGGTTAGATGAGTCATGTGTGCTGCATGAATTTGATTGGACCTCATCAGATTGGCACAATCACGGCCGCAGCCAATAGACACTTGTGCACTATGATGGTGGATCGTCTCCATGGATCGCCTTGTACTTGACCATTTCTTCTGGGAAAACCTTACCCAGCTCCGAGATAAGCAAACTTTTAAATTTCTGTAGGAATGGAAAAAATATCTTTAAATTAGTCATATGAAGAGAAACAGCAATAATACTGAATTTACAAATGCACTACAGCACTATTACAAGACCTACAGATGAAAACACAATGAAGAAATGACCCATATCAGCCATCTTAAAGGTTATTGGGCAGTTTAGTTAACCAATTGCATCTGAACGCTTGGATGTATTTACAGGGACACAAGGTGCCTGGACACAACAAAGGTCACTCCAAAAGTCACTCACTAATGACATGCATTTGCTGTAGCATTGTTTTGATTGCTTCTGCTTTTTTGTCAAGGCAGTCTCTTTGACAGAACTATAATAAAAACAGAAAAAGAAACTTGCCGTCAATGTGTCAATCTTCCCTTTGACCTGTTCATTCTTGGCAAGGGCTCTCTCCAAACACTCCTTTGTGTAAAGCTGAGGGTTCCGTCCCTGGTCGATATATCTGACGTAAAAAGGATTACAAGACACACACTTAACATTCCACTTGTTGGAGTGCATACATTCATAACAGTGCCTTAAACCTGGAAGGCCAGGGAGGATAGTCAACAACTAATATAAGCTGTATGGAAAACAATACTGTATTACAGCTACTAGACATTGGCCTACCCAAGAGTTCTCTAAAGGGGCAACTGATTTAACTGAATGTAGCGCACAGATACAAAGGCAGCAAGGACTTGAGACATAAACTATGTTATTTATTGCTTAAAAAAAACGCTTACTACTGGTACTCTAAGATTTGAGTGAAGTGAGTGTCAACCCAACCATTTGAGGTTATATTATTAACCCTGCCGGCAGTGGGACTTCATTCTACTATTCAAGTGTCAGGGAGGTTTTGTTTTGATGCATGTGATGCAGAAATTACTTACTCAAACGCTTCTAAGGGCACGTGGATGTCATGGAGTTGTGTTCGGCATTTCTCAATGTCTTGCAATCCAGTGATCATGAAGTTCCTGTTGAGATGAAGGACGTTGTTTAGAGTGGTATGCACGTGCACTCATGTCGTCTGTTTTATTTGTATTCATACGGGCATGCATGGCATTCATGTCTGCCAACATGACGTCCAGAAAATAGGGCAAGTTAGCTGGGTACCTGACAGGACAATGTTATTAGCCTACGTTGCTATACAGCTAAAATGAAAGATCAACGTGACATAGACATTCACCCTCTTCACAGCTGACACACAGCAAAGAGTTAAAGGATAGTAGCCTACCAAAGTGACACTGCACAAATCCAAGAACAATGCTAGCTTGCTATATAAATGACTTGATCTACGTAGCATAGCCAAGCTAAGTTAGCATACCCAGGCTAAGCATATAAGGGTTAATTATGCGCTCTCCTGTGAAAGGTATGACTTCATTGTTGTTTCCACCAGCAGTTAAACAAGGCCCTTATATTCCGGTTGCACTTTCAGTGAGTAAATAACTTCGAATTAGTGATAATATGGAAAGACCACTACTTACAGCTTCTGATTCAGTCCCGTTTGACTGCTTGGTTGAAAGTCACTAACGATGATCCCCAGCTGACGAATATTTTCGATGAATTTTTCCAGATGTTCCTCTAGGTTATCAAATTTTTCAGCCATGATTGCTCGATTAAATCGTTAAATTGTCGATGATTATGTACATATAAAGAAAATATATAAACAAAAGGCTTCTAGTGCGTCTTCATCCTGATCATACCACAGCATCGATTTCCGGCAGTGACTTAGCCAATCAGCAAAGCATAGGCGCCGTCTCTATGGGAACAGCCAACTGGATTGTACCGCAAATGGACACTGACTGCTGTGAAATAGTGTGTGTGTGTGTGTGTGTGTGTGTGTGTGTGTGTGTGTGTGTGTGTGTGTGTGTGTGTGTGTGTGTGTGTGTGTGTGTGTGTGTGTGTGTGTGTGTGTGTGTGTGTGTGTGTGTGTGTGCATGCTGCAGTAGACTACAGTAAGACATAGTCAATGTTTGAGAGAAAATGAAGACCAAAGGGCAAAGGCCATTTTTGGCGTTGTACATCAGCGTAAGTGAGTTATCTTGACGTGGGATATTTTTGTCTTGCATTGTTAAACAATGGCAAGAATGTCAATAATAGGCTATTCTGTTTAAAACCTTGATACATATATTCATTTTTCCGCAATAGCTCGTGGCCTTCCAAACATAACCCGCGGTGGGATGTAAAATAGAGAAAGGGGGGTTGAAAACGTCATTAACTAAATCCCCATACGACAGCTGATGCATCGGAAGCCCAACCCTCTTCTATCCTCACAGCTCGTGCGCGGTGCGCGGGACTTGATTATCCATTCCGTCCAGGTACAGCGAAAGCCAGCCAGTGTCCTCGGAGCGAACCAGCTATTCCAGTGTGTGTGTATGTGTGTGCTTTCGCGGAGGATTAGACTAGCGGATTGGTTCGTTCCCTACCAACATTAGCGCTAGTGTTGCCGCAGCTGCGGTTACATCAAAGGCTTCGTCTCAGATAGACCACCAGACATAGCGGAACTCAGGATTAAGAAGCATCTGCAACCCTCGTCTTGAGAGTCGCTGTCCGTTGTGAAGAGAAAAACGGAGCAGGTGCAGTCACGTCATTTTGCAGGGTAAGCTGAGTGTTTGTGCGTTATTAAAATGAAAATGATGTAATCGTACAGGGCACGGAGTCGGGATCTGTGTGGGGTTTGACGTTTGGTTAACCCATTTGTTCAGAAGCCCTCCGTGTGCTAGCACTATGTGGCGCGGCATCCGCAGCCCCTAGCTTCGCTGCAGTCAATAAACATTCCACATGTCAAAATTGCAGCAGCCGTGTGCATGATAGGTTGTTCATTTTGGGCTAGATGTAGCTACACGGGTCCGCCACAAAAACGACGTGTATAGTAGGCTATGTGGTATGACCTGAATGGAAAATACTGTATCCATTATCTGATGAATTATGCAATGGCTCTTGTGTTTTCAGTTTGAATTCGCTGGAACGATGCATTGAGGACAGGCTTCATGCAATCGCTCAGTGGTCATCTTCCGAGGCTGCAGTGAACCGAGGTTCGCCTGCTTTCGTCGACGTCGACGTTGCACGCGTTTGGAGCAACTATTTCTGGGGGACTGTGAATATCTAGCTCTAGAAACAATGGCAACCCTTCTGCGTAAAATTGGACTTATTCGTCTGCACGACCGAGACACGGAGGACCCGAAGCATCACCAGGGTTCGTTGAAAGGGACTAAAGGGAACCAGAAGAACAACACCAAGCACTGTAACAACAACACCAGCAATGAAACGAACAACATCCTTAGCACCCCCGAAATTAAAGCGAAGAAATTCGATCACTCCGTTAAGGACAAGCCCTTGCCCGGTTCTACAAAGGACAAACAGGGGGGCAAGGACACGAAAGAGAAGCAGCAAAGTAGCAAGTCGAGTAGTAGTTCGATACCCCCGCTGGCGCCCCACAGACAACACTGCACCCAGGTCCGGACGCGGAGGTTGATGAAGGAGCTGCAAGAGATCCGGCGGCTGGGTGACAACTTTATAACCGTGGAGCTGCTGGATGATAACCTCTTTGAGTGGAATGTGAAGCTGCACCAGGTGGACAAGGACTCGGCGCTCTGGCAGGACATGAAGGAGACGAACACTGAGTTCATCCTGCTGAATGTCACTTTCCCCGACAATTTCCCCTTCTCGCCGCCGTTCATGCGAGTGCTCACCCCGCGCTTGGAGAACGGGTACGTCCTCGACGGTGGAGCTATTTGCATGGAGTTGTTAACCCCTCGCGGCTGGTCCAGCGCCTACACGGTGGAGGCCGTTATGAGGCAGTTCGCCGCGAGCCTTGTGAAAGGACAGGTGAGGAATTTTATTAGTTTAACTTTCTGTTGTTTCCCCTTGTTAATTTGTTTAGGTCATGTCTCGCATTGACATTTTGGAATACAAAAATGCCCCCCTCCCCTGTATCCTTTTTTCCATATCTTGGGCTGTCAAATCCGACACCATGTAATGTCTCTACGTACTGGTAATGGTTAAATACAACCCTCTCCATCACTGGACACTGCTGCCCGTTCCCTCGGTAGCTTCATCGATTCGTGCGAGCAGTAATTGACCCCTACTCTCGGACATTTCCAGTGCCGAATTCAAACAAATGAGATTTCTGAGTTGGACGTGCAGTGCACGTCAACCCAGTGAGTCATGTCTGTCCTATCAGTCAAGGAGATCTAGCCTCCTGCCAAGGTAGTGTCCTTTTGGAACTGTCAAGGACACAGGCTGCCAGGACATTTGGGGAAAACGTCCGTGCGCAGTGATGAGATAAAGAGCTTTGTTGTTGTTGTTGTGGTTGGCTGACTGTCATTGTCCTAAGGAATGGGAGTGAGACAGAAGCATTTTGACATAGCTGTAATTTTGCTTAAAGGGATGTTGTCTACTACGCCCTCTGCTTTGTTTTGGATATGTGGTGTTCTTTCTGTTCTTGTTTGTCTTTGAAATCACTGACCTGCAGGGGATGTGTATGATAGACTATTCCCCCCTGGAGCAAAGGTTAAGTATTGGATTGTTTTGAAAAGACGAGCATAAAAGGTTCAAAAAAGATGCTGCTAACAGCATTGACTCTGTATTCTTTGGGGATCTTCGGATCTTTGTGGGCAATTCTTCTGTGATGACTATCTTAAAAACCCTTGAGCAGCAATATGTACCAAGGAAAGTTTAATATCAGGCAGATTCGAATGCAGGGGGTGCAGTCTCAAGTGGCTGAAACGGTGGTAATTAAATTGATTTGTTGCCACACACACACACACACACACACACACACACACACACACACACACACACACACACACACACACACACACACACACACACACACACACAGAGAGAGAGACAGGGGTCTACAGATCTTGAGATAATGATCTCCTTTGTGTTTGAAGGAAGGAAAATAAATAAAGAAATGAATAGCTCAGTGTCATACGCTTTTTGAGATACTTAATTTACCCACTTGAAAGACAGTGCAGCTCTTTGACTGCCCCCGGGCCATATCCTGCAGAGCTTCCCCACTGGCTTTTGTTGACTATGGGAATCGCTCTGTTTGACTAAATTACCGTACCTTCTTTAAGTGAAAGAAAAGAAAAGAAAGCCCCTGCCAGGTTAATTGTCCTGTGAAGGATCGGGCCTATTGTGCAACAATTTGAGGTGTACATTATCAAACGTTTGTGTCAGCTGCTCATCTAACTGTCCTTTTCCTTTTTTCCAGGAATATCCTGTGTGTTATTACATGTTTATGCACATCCTTATTCATGGATCATCAGAAACACTGTGGGTTCAAATGGTTAGAGACAGAGAGAGATTTAGACAGAGTTGAAATTGCTTTTTTTTCATCACTATAATATGATGAACTCACAACAGCTGTGGGGATTTTTTGTGTCAAATCTCTGCCTCTGCTAGCTTGAAGTAGGCAAGGGAAATGTCACACATTTGACATTTAAATAAGTGAAAGTCAAGTGTACTTTGTTCTCAAAAATCCATGTAACAGATGCCAGCACAGAAGATTGAAATTGTGTTTGATCAGACACCAATGTGCAGTTAAAGCAAACATTTTGATAAAGACATTGACAATAATTTCAATCTCTCATCTCTCTCTCTCTCTCTCCTCACTCACTCACTCACTCACTCACTCACTCACTGACACACACACACACACACACACACACACACACACACACACACACACACACACACACACACACTTTGATTTTTTTTCTCTCAAATAAACCCAGAGAGGAACTGTGCAGTCTTTAAGTCCTAATAATAGTGCAAAGCTATGATGCGTTTTACCCTATGTATGTATTGTGACTGTAGTCGTGAAACACACAGGTCATGTGAGTAGTAGATCTTCGATTTACACTTACAGGTGGTTGCAGCCGCACAGTAAGAAACCAGTGTTAATTCAATACTTACAGAGTTGATTTAACATCCTCTGGAGTGTAGTTGGCCCCAGAGTACTCTCACAGTGTACTGCATTTAACACTGCATTTGTTTACTATGTAGCATCTAAAAGTGAACACCGTCTCATCAAAATGTCAGCTTTGTCAATAGTCCCAGGCTGATACTGTGACATGAAATATGTATTTCTGGATCACAATGACTGCTCGTGTTTGACAACATCAGTACACTGGGAGCCGACCACAGTATAACTTGATCACCGTCAGAGAGTGGAGTCGGGCCTGGAAAAAAAAGAAGCCACATATTGCTGACGTGGCGCAAACACAAATTAAGATGATACTGCACATTGTTCATTGTTTACGTTGGGCTTTTTTTTATACAGATGCATTTTGATCCCCCTACACGTACACACACACAACACACACACACACACACACACACACACACACACACACACACACACACCACTTTAAACCAATATGGGAGTGAATTACTGATGATGTTAGTTGCCTGGCACCGCTGCAAGATTGTGTACTCCAGCTCCCCTTCCCCCATCTAGCCAATGTCTTTTCTTGCAGTTTAGTTTTGTTGTATGGTAGCTGTACTGTACATTCAGCCATTTCGCTTTGCCAAGGACAATTGTATCTGGTTTGTCCTAGCAGAGTGCTATTGCTCTCTCTCTCTTTCTCTTTCTCTTTCTCTCTCTCTCTCTCTCTCTCTCTCTCTCTCTCTCTCTCTCTCTCTCTCTCTCTCTCTTTCTCTCTCTCTCTCTCTCCCTCCATTTCTCCATCTCTCAGCTCCCGATATGGTATTGCATTTTCTCTGTAGTCTCTGGCAGCACCACCATAGCTACACCCCCCCCCCCCCTGCAAAGGCCAGTTGCATATGGAGGAACATTAATTCTTGTCTGTTTTCTCTGGCATGGTATCACACTTAGATACCTTGCTATGCTAGCCTACCACCTCCATGCCTTGTGTTGCTGTTCAGTAGTTGTAGTACTAAGTGTACACGCAGGCATTTTGCTTTGCCAAGACCCAGCTAGTTTGTTCTACCAGAGCGGTGGTAGAGGGACAGGGTTTGGTTTGCCAAGGCGAAGGGCCGCTGACCACTTTGGCCGACCACAGGACAAAAGTCATCCGAAGTCACCCACTCAATACACACAATGTAATGAGGACCCAATTCTGGGCCCCTTTTCTCCCCGGGCCCAGAACCACTGACCCCTTTCAATTCAACACTGAGAGAGTTGATTTATCATCTTTTAGTGTATTTGGTCGCTAAGTTTTGAACTAACACTGTATTTTAGGTAGCACTTTATTTTATTGGTTCACTATTACAGTGGATCTACCACATTAGGTACAGTGTAATAACCAGTGTAACAATATTTAATACCATGTAATACCAGTGTAACACCATGTACCAGTTCTGTACTTACATCTAGGGTTAGGGTTAGAGTTAGTTAGACTTGGTACATGGTATAACACTGGTATTACATGGTATTAAACATTGTTACACTAGTTATTACACTGCATCTAATGTGGTAGATTCACTGTAATAGTGAACCATTACAATGGTGTTACCAAGTCGGTTTTATTGTCAATTTCTTTACATGCACTGGTCATACAAAGAATTCAAATTACGTTTCTTACTTTCCCATGCAGACATGGACATTTGTAGCTAATGTAGTTAATCCTACCAGAGTTGAGGTAGTGGTGGTAGTGGAGGCGGTGTGTGTGTGGTGAAGGGGGGTAGTGGTGGTGGTGTGGGGTGTTCTGTAATGGTGGCACGGACACCATGCCAACCTCCCGACTGACTTGGGATCAGATGGACGGTGCGGTGGTGGAATGCCATCACTGATGGCTCATCCCCCACTCCCTCCCTCCCTCCCTCCATCCCCCACTCCCTCCCTCCCTCCCTGCCTCCCTCCCTGGATGGCACATGCCTGGTTATGTAATGGCTCGGTGCTGAGTGTGCTGTAGTGTGCTGTGCTGCTGAGTGTCGTGTCGTCGGGCTCTCTCCCCTCCCATCATGCACTGGGTTCTTCTGGATAGGGCCGCCGCCAGCGCTGGGTGAACTTTTCATTCACAGGGATGGGATGGATGGATTTTTTTTTCTTCTTTTACAAGTTAGCCCCCCATCACGTGAGCGTGACGGCTATGACTGTGGCCTGTTTCACACGCGTGTGATGGAACACATGTACGTACGTACCTTAGTACAGACAAGTGTATGCATACGTGCACACACACACACACACACACACACACACACATACACACACACACACATTCCCCAGACACCCAGAATAGCCCAGTGCTGTGCCGTGTGCATCGAACAGAACAGGGCTCCGGTGCCAGTGCCTGCTGCCTGCTGCCTAATGTGGAATAAGTCCTTTGGAAATGTACTGAGCCTGGCTGGCTGGCGTAATGCCACAGCCAACCTCATTTGTTCCATCAGCAACCTCCGCCAACCCCCATCACCCCATCTCGCACGCCTCCACCACCTCCACTTCTCCTCCTCCACTTCTTCTATCACCCCATCCTCCACTGCTCCAACCCCTCCACTTCTCCTCCTCCACTTCGTCCATCATCCCATTCTGCACTCCTCCTCCTCCTCTTCCACTTCTCCTCCTCCACTTCTTCTATCACCCCATCCTCCAACCCCTCCACGTCTCCCATCATCCCATTCTGCACTCCTCCTCCTCCTCCTCCTCCTCCTCTTCCACTTCTGCTTCTCTCCATCTATCCTCCGAACCTGTACTCCTCCACCTCTTCCTCCTCCTCCTCTTCTTTTTATAGCCTCTTCCAGTAGGGTTAGTAGCTGTTCTCTGAACCATAAAGACCCCCCTCTCCACCAGGGAACCTAGAAACATAATATCTACTAATTAAAAGCTCCATTTGGCTCTTTTTAATCCTGAAATCACAGGCTTTCCCGCGTGTGTGTGTGTGTGTGTGTGTGTGTGTGTGTGAGAGCAGTGGTGGTGTGGTGGCAGTCGCTCTGCCCTCCTCTCCTCTCGAGTGAGTGAGCGCACTAGGTTACTTCCGGGCCATTACACTGCAGTCCGGGCTTTGCCTCCCCTCCTCTCTTCCCTCTTCTCCTCTCTTCCCTCTTCTCTTCTCCTCTCTTCCCTCTTCTCTTCTCCTCTCTTTCCTCTTCTCTTCCCTCTTCTCTTCTCCTCTCTTCCCTCTTCTCCTCTCTTCCCTCTTCTCTTCTCCTCTCTTCCCTCTTCTCTTCTCCTCTCTTCCCTCTTCTCCTCTCTTCCCTCTTCTCTTCTCCGCTCTTCCCCCTTCTCTTCTCCTCTCTTCCCTCTTGTCTTGTCTTCTCCTCTCTTTTCCTCTCTTCCCTCTTCTCTTCTCCTCTCTTCCCTATTCTCCTCTCTTCCCTCTTCTCTTCTCTTCTCTTCTCCTCTCTTCCCTCTTCTCTTCCCTCTTCTCTTCTCTTCTCCTCTCTTCTCCTCTCTTCCCTCTTCTCTTCTCTTCTCTTCTCTTTTCCCCGTACCCTCTTCTCCCTTTTCCTCTCTCATCTCATTCTCTCCCCCTCCTCGTGAGCAGCGGGCACTCACGGGGGCTACTTCTATCGTTTTTTTGCTTATTTTTTTCTGTTCTTTCTCATCCTCAATTTGTCTTGCTTACGCATATTCGCTCACTCACTCGTTTGCTAACTGTCACTCTCGCTCTGTATTTCTCCCCTCCCCTTTTTATGTTTTCCTATCTCTATCTTTCTCTCTCTCTCTCCCCTTCTCTCCCTGATTGACCACTTGAAGCCACCAAGGCCAGTTCACTGCTCGGTCCCTCTCTCTCTCTCTTTCTCTCTCTCTCTCTCTCTCTCTCTCTCTCTCTCTCTCTCTCTCTCTCTCTCTCTCACTCACACACACACAAACACACAAAGGCTTCTCACAATGTCCTCAGGCTTTCAAATTTCCCCAGCGTGTGGCCAATTGTTCCGCCGAAATCGCTGTGTTTGGAACAATTTGTTGTTCATGATGGGTTGAGGCTGCTGCTGCTGCTGCTGCTGCTGCTTCTCTGTTGTGGAGGGGACTGGCATGGTCCTGACCTGCACACACCCCCCTCCCTCCCTCCTACCACCAACAGCAGAGGCACACTCAGTGTTGCCCGATGTGTCTGATCAAATCCCGCCCAAAAGGTTCTCAAAAAACGTCAAATTGCGCTAAATTCCGCCCAATTTTAACAAATTGCATTGATTTCTATGGGCATTAAAAAAAACGGCAAATGGCCAATTTTTCCCGTTTTTCCCCGCAGACGGCCATCCCAAGTAGCCCAATTGGGCGGGTAACTACCCAATCTGGCAACACTGGGCACACTAACTAGAAAGCAAATGTCCCGCCAGATATTCCCTCTGCCTGGGCTCCTAACACAGGAGTCAAGTCAAGTGTACTTTATTATCAAAAATCTATGTAACATGGGTTAGTGCAGAAGATTGAAATTGTGTTTGACCAGTCTCCAATGTGCAATTAAACTAAACATTTAAATAAGATATTAACAGTAATAACACACACACACACACACACACACACAGTGCAGTAGCAGGAGACAGCAGGAGACTTCACTAAACTAAATTGTCCATCAACTTGGCTGAAGGCACGTGGACATTAGGAATCAGCTAGCTGGCTTATTGAATAGGCTGGTAGGAAATACAGTTCGTGGCTGGGTTTAAGGGCTTCCGCACATAGGCTATGACAAAATGCTGCGCACTGCTCCGCAAAAGTTCGATTCCATTGTTTTCAATAGAACCCCGCACACTGGCGCCGATGTCCGTGGACATTCGCCGATGTCGGATAGCAATTAGAGACAAGTTCTATTTTGTCGGCGCCGCCCATTGACTATCAATGCTATGTTCTTGTGAAATTGGGTTTGGGGTTCTGAATTCTGTCGGAAGCAAAAGTGCGCCGCAGTGCAGTCGGAGCCAGTGTGCGGCCGGTTTAACACTTTCTGAGCCTGGGATGCCCGGTTCTGACCAACAGTAACATCCACAGCATCTGCATCATTCCCATCCACACAGCAATAGCTACAACCCCCCTCAGAACCACTATCTTTAGCATCATCACACCTGGAAACATCAGTATCACCATAGCTACCACCAGCATACCCACCACTACCAGGGTCAGCTGCACCATTCCCAGCATCATCATCACTACTATCCCTCCCCATCCACACCCCAATCGCCCACACCGCCATCCCTCTCTCAGCATCAGCACCACCACAACTGCTTTCAGCATCACAGCCACCACACATTACACAATGTAGTGCTTATTCACCTAGAGAGTACTCTGGGACCAAATACAATCAAGAACAGTGGCCCTAAACCTAGTAAACCCCCCTGCAACTGAGTACCTCCACCTCCTAGCATCAGCATCATGCCCAGTATCTCAGCACCCCAATCACATCAGCCCGGCCACCCTTAGCATATCCACTACCCCCAACATCAGCATCATCTCCAACATCAGCACCAAAATCAGTACCAGCATCACTAAATCAGTGTCACCGTTTACACCAATAGCATCAGTATCATGCGCAGCATCAGCACCACCAGTATCCGCCCCGCCACCCCTAGCATGTCCACTACCACTAGCAACAGAGCCATCCTCAGCATCAGCGTCAATGGCCTCCTCCCGATGTTTTGTGAACACACAAAGAGTGAGCTCTCTCCTCCATTTGCGTCACTGCTGCAACACACACACACACACACACACACACACACACACACACACACACACACACACACACACACACACACACACACACCAACAACAACACAGGAAAAGATGCCTTTTGATACTCCGCATCGCCTGACGTCCACTCAGGTGGTGGCTGGGTGGGGTTGGTGGTGGGAAGCCATTTTGAACATCCTTTTAACAAACACACAGACACACACACACACACACACACACACGCTCTCTCTCTCTCTCTCAATCTCTCTCTCTCTCTCACACACACACACACACACACACACACACACACACACACACACACACACACACACACACACACACACACACACAAACACACGTAGTGCACTATTACTTTTACACCCACCTCCAACCTCCATTCTGTCTCAAGGGCATGGGTCACATTAACAAAGGACAGCCCCATTTAGCTGATGCTGATGATAATGATGATGAAGAAAATCATGAAAATAACGGGAAAGCATCGCTCTTTGTCTGTGTGTGTGTGTGTGTCTCTCTGTGTGTGTGTGTGTGTGTGTGTGTGTGTGTGTGTGTGTGTGTGTGTGTGTGTGTGTGTGTGTGTGTGTGTGTGTGTGTGTGTGTGTGTGTGTGTGTGTGTGACGTGATTAATATGATAGGGAGTGGGACTGTTTCTAAGGCATTAATAAGTGTCCCTCATCGGTCCCTGACTGACTTACATTAATGGCCCTGCAGAAAATAGCAGAGGAAAGGAAAGGAAAGGTAGCGATAGCAATGCTGCCTTCCCTACCTAGAGTCACCTGTGTGTCACCTTGCCAGTGTTTCTGAAACGTGTCACCGAGTCCTGGGAGGCAATGCGCAGGAGAATGTTACCATATTTTGCAGACAGTGTTCATTTGCTTGTCCTTTAACAGTTTGTCATTGTAAAGTAATGGGACACATGGCGAGAGGAGGAGTCAGAGAAAAGTGTCTTGAATCTAGATCATTGTGTTTTTAGCCATGCATTGCCGGCCATCCATCTGACATCCTGTCATCTTACCTGACAGTCTGTCACTGGAGCCCATTTCAGGTCTCTATTTTGAGCAACAAAATATCCACCTAGAGAATGTGATAGGTGCCCTTGTGTGACGACTGCTGGACGGCAAAGCAAATTGTATTTTATTATGTTTTTTTTAATTTATTGTTTTATGTTTATTTATTTTTTTATGTGACAAATACACAGGCTTGTGTCCTTGTGAGTCTTTTTTCACCTTCGATTGGACACCGCCAATGCGTGGGAAGGTTATTTGATTTGGCTTCTAGCAGTCTGGTGAATAATCGTGGCTTAACCATTAATTGGATCCTCTCCGTATTGATTAAGATCATGGCTTGGATTAGGTTGCTTACACCATAGCCTTCCATTTTCCGCCCCCAGGGATTATTTCAAGATTAGTAGTGTTAAGGGATTTCCCATCGAAGGAGAGACAATTCAGTTGTGCAAAAAACACCTAATGAATTATATTCCATCATTGTTGTGGTTAAAGTCACTGCTGAGATTCCCATTCCAGATTTAATTTCTGTTTGTGGGAAAAAAAAAAACGAAACACATTTTTCCGATTTTCAATCGATGTTGTATGGAGGGCAGTGTTCAGAGATTCCCTATGTAGACTAAATTCAATGAGCTTGTCCATAACGTGGCATCACATTTTGTGATTTTAAGCCAGATCAGTGGTGATAAGAGACTCCCCATCTACACAATAATTCAGTTGTGGAAAAAGCTTAGCGAGTTATTGTTAATCAATGTGGGTTGAGGTCAATGTTCAAAGATTCCCCATCTAGCTAAAAAAAAGCTATTGTGGATAAAGACCAACACTACTTGAGCATGGCATCATATTTTGTGATCTTAACCCACATGAATGATGTTAAGAGATTCCCCATCAACATTCGCTTGTTTCATCATCAATCATCGTCAAGCATTGTGCTGTGGAGGTCGGTGTTCACAGATTAGGGAAAATGAAGTTTCAAATTAACACAAAACGACCAGCGAAGAAAATAACAAACAAAAAAAATGTGACAATGACAAAGACAATGAACACATTTTGTCATTTTCAGCCCTATTTTCAGGAAGAATGAGTCATGCTAGAGTGTCCTCTTTCCAGATGAGTCATTCTCCCGTGGTAGCCTAGCCAGGTTGGTATGCAGCTCCTGCAGCCCGCATGGAGGGACGCACTGTGGCACATGACTTGTTAAATGATCTGGGTCATTAATCAGCCTTGGACCTGAAGAACAGCTTCCCCCTCTCTCTCTCTCTCTCTCTCTCTCTCTCTGTCTCTCTCTCTGTCTCTCTCTCTCTCTCTCTCCCTCTCCATTATCAAGATAATACAACTGTTTTATTTTGTTATAGGTATTTGCACAAAGAATGTTATTGGCCAAATAGTTGAAGAAATAATTTTGCACCCGATATATAAAATGACCCGCTTGGTGGCTTTTGTTCATTTTATTGGCTGTACACTTTCTCACGCAAAGCATTTCATTCCATTTTACCATTTAAAATGGCCTCTCTCTGTTTTTGTTCCGCTTGTCGTTTGGTGTAGATGGCAGAGTATCCTTATCGTACCAGTATCGGAATCCGTTTTAATGGCCAAGTACATACAGCTTACACATTGGAATTGGAATTTCCACTCCACTCCATACAAACAGCATTTACCAAGGTCAATAGGCCTACTGTATGTCGCTGTGTGCAAACCATTCTTTTTTTCTTACCAACCAGACCGTCGGCCAACGTCATGGCGTAGAGTCGTGTGCAACGAAAGCGCTCTTTGTTTATCAAAAAAGGAGGAAAAAATCTTTGATCCAGGCACTTCAGGTGATTTGAAAAGTCCAAAACAATCTTTATTTACTGGGCTAATACATTAAAATTCACCAACGCGTATCGGCCATACAGCCTTCAGGGTGTGTGCTCTTTGTTTATGTTGCACTAGTCATGTGCCGTTGAAGGCAGCAGGCTATGCCATCAGTATCAAGACACTCAATCATTATCAGAGTTTTATTCGCCAGGCGCAAAGAATTGGTAGGTGTTGTCTCCCCTTAGCCTCCATAAGCATGTAATAGTATACAGTACATACACACAGACCTGGGGTCGATGGGATCATGTGTCACTGACTAATGGGATTGTCCTGTGGCTGTGACCCAATGGCCCCTGTCAAACGCTGACCACAGACACCACAGAAGCCATCGCACATACATTATTCTCGAAAGTGTTACGAAAGGTGGGGCCTAGTTAGTGAGACTGTATGAACACCATGAGTAGGCTACTATGTCCCACGGTTGCAGCGGCTTTGCATTGCTCAAGTTGGGCGCTAAAAGCAACCTAAACTGTTGGGTATGCTTGCATATCTACATAGCGAATCACTTTTGATTGGCCTGGATCATTAAAGGGAGCCTTGTTATTTCAGAGACGTTATTGACAATGGCACTTGGACTCCTTGGTTACATGAAATCTACATTTTAGCAATGCACTAATAATGTTTTTAGTGATGCAGTAATTTGGTCATGTTTATTTGGGTCGAAATGGTGCAAAAAAAACTATTACGTAATGGTCGCTGTAAGCTTATAGAGTGTAATGGCTTGTTTCTGTCGACTTCGTCTGTAGGCTGCATTAAAACTTAACGATGTAACATCAGACATCACTGCTTTAGCATGCAAGTTAATCCCTTGTGTTTTTTTTCTTTCTTTCTCTGTGTCTCTATCTCCCCCTCTGTTTCTATCGGTCTATCCCTTTTTTCCTCCATCTCTGTCTCTCTCCCTCTTCTCTACACCCTGCCCTCTTTATCTCTCTCTCTCTCTCTCTCTCTCTCTCTCTCTCTCTCTCTCTCTCTCTCTCTCCGTCTCCAGGGCCGCATCTGCAGGAAAGCCGGAAAGTCCAAGAAGGCCTTCAGCCGCAAGGAGGCGGAGGCCACCTTCAAGAGCCTGGTGAAGACCCATGAGAAGTACGGCTGGGTGTCCCCCCCAGTCTCCGACGGCTGAACCCCCCAGCTCCTCCCTCCCCTCACGGGTCGTGTCACGGGGGAGAGGTGGTCTGGCCAACTTAGTCACGTGGCTGTATCTGTCCTTTTCCCTTCTTCTTCTTCTACTTCTACTACTACTTGTTCTTTTTCTTCTTCTTCTTCTTCATCATCATCATCCTCTCTTCCTTCCTGAAGTTTTCCACTTTCCTCCTCCTCCTCCTTCCTCTTCTTCTACTACTACTACTACATGTTCTTCTAACACTGTCATTTGTCTTTTTTCCCCCCACTCTCACCATCATACGTCATGGAAAACAAGTATGGGAGAAAAAAAAACGAAACAACGCTACTGGCTACTGACTAATGCCGTACCATACTGTATCATAGTGTACTGTACCAGCGCCACGTTGTAGAGTGCTTAACACACGCAAAACACACACACACACACTCACACACACACACACACACACACACACACACACACACACACACACACACACACACGTAGAAGTCTTCATCCTCCTGTCTTGACCCTTCATCCACAAAGCCACAGTTGGACTAAATATACTCCAGGGACTCTCCAAGCTCTCCATCTTTCACGGACAGCAACAGTGTGTTTGTGCGGGGGCGGGGGGGATGTCGGTTGGGATGTAACCCTGCCTGTTACCCCCCCTCTCGCTCTCCATCTCTCATGGACAACAAGGACATGGTGTGTTTTGGGGGTGGAGGGGGTGTCGGTGGGGATGTAACCCCTCCTGTTACCCACTCTCGCTCGCTCCCCATACAACAAGAACACGGTGTGTTTGGGGGTGGGGGGGGCGTCGTCGGTAATGTGAGGCACGTCAAGTCAAGGGTGGAGGACGAGGTGTAGCTGACCGGCCATATGATGTGGACGGAGATGTTGCCTCTTGTCAGTCGATGTCAGCTGCCCCCTTTCACAGTCCAGACACCACTCCTGCCTCCTCCTCCCAACCACCAACCAACCAACAGCAACACCAGCACCACCTGTCCCTCTCCACGCCTCCTCCCACCCACCCCCCAGTGTCTCCTGTCATCAGTGTATCTTTCACATCCGATACGACACTGCACCGCGCCACCTCCCCCAGGGCTCGCTCTCTCTCTCTCTCTCTCTCTCTCTCTCTCTCTCTCTCTCTCTCTCTCTCCCCACGAGCTGATGAACACACAGCCGGCTCCCGGTTGACGTCAGACTTTTCTCTGCCCATCTACATGCTAATGACGTTGTTAAATATTTAATAATAGACGGGGCAGTGCAGCAGCATGGTACATCTAAGGCTCCCTTCATCCTCCTCACTCTCCACCTCTCTCTCTCTCTGTCTTTGTTCTCTATCTCTTTCCCCCACTTTCATACCCCCCCCCGTTCTTCTTTGGCTGTGCTGCAAATTCACAGTTTAAAATGCAACATGACGATTGTACTCAATGTGGAGCTGTGCTCTATTCTCTCTCTCGTTCTCTCTTTTTCTCTCTGTGTCTTTTATTCTTTCAAGGTACTCTCTCTCTCTTTCTTCCTCTCTTTCTCTCTCTCTTTTCTGTCTCTACTGCGTGCGTGTGGTTAAATTTAGACATCACTGTGTTGCGTAGCTGGTCATTGACTTCTAATGGAGTAAAAAAAAAAAAAAAAATCCCATGCATATGCAGAGGTTCTTTCAAGAGAGGGAAAAAAAACACAAAAATGGCTACTACTACTACTACAGAGTGAAGAACTACTACTGTACGGTCTCTATTTGTTTATATCATTTTGTTTTTTCTTTTTAATTTAATAATATATATGTGTTTGGAGGAGACCAAAAGCCTATAATTCTGATGGTTTAAAGTCAGCAGATGGCCGTGCTTACGAATGTCAGAGCCTCAGATGGATTTTATGTCAAGTGTTTGTCATGTCATTGTCTGTCTGTGTGTGTGTGTGTGTGTGTCTTTGTGTGTGTTGTACACTGGCAAGCTTCACAGCGGAAGGCATCAGAAACAGGCGATATTTAGTCAGGCTTGGGAATAGGAGACGTGTCTTAGTCCTTACCCTTACCCTATTGCTTGTCTCCCTCACACCCTGGGAGCACAACACTATTGTTTGATGGTGTCTCATGTCCGTGGCTTTTTGTTTTGTTTTCATTCGATGGAATTGTCACTGGCCTGGGAGGAAAAAAAAGATTGTCTCTCTGTGATTGGACTTTGCCTGACCGATGCTGTGACTCTGGCAGAGACGGGGCATTATGAAGTGCCGTCCTTGGTCGTAAATGCCTCTTGGTGACAGCCAACTGGAACGCTCTTTCTTTCAGACCCAGTCCTATCATTGCCTCTGAGCATATTGCTTTGATTAATAATATCGATTCATAATATATCTCAGCCAGCCTGGCCTCTTTGGATGCTCCTCTTTGAGCTGTTTGTTTGGCACTGTTTGGTGTCTTGAAACTACACCAAACGACTGCTGTTGTGTTGACAATGTGCTGTGAAAGAGTAAAACTAAAAGGCATCGACGTCTGATCAAATTGCTGATGTCTGCCTGTGTGGTCTCCACCCATGGCAGGATGCGTTGCCAGGCTCTGTGATTTGTGGCATTTTTTTAGGCAGCAGATGTGACGGTGCGTGGGGTTAGGGAGTGTCCGAGCGCTAGGCTCCGGCTTTGCCATGTGCAAATGACCCAGACACAGTAGGGACGACCTGTTCCCAAGCATGAACATTACAGACCATGTAGGACAGACAGACGCACACCCAGAAAGAGAACATTGTGGTCTCTTTGTCAGTTCGTGACATTACGGAGAGACTTGGGCCTCCCTTAGGTGGAGGTAAACCCATAAACAAGTGAAGGATAAGATTGTCCAGCTGGCTTAAGGTTGTGGCCAGTTACCTGGATTGTTCGTGTTAAAAATGTTATTCACTTGATTAATGTGTATCTTCTACAAGCTTCAGAATTTTAATCTGTGAGGCTCAGTAACAGGAGTGCATTCTGTCATCCCAGAATATATATTTCACATTGATAACTCCTTCGAACGCACACTATGTGTTGTATACATGCCTCTTGTTGATGTAAAGTATTTATTATTAATGTCTGAACACTGGAACGCACTGTATAGGATGTGGTGGTTGAGGTAGCAGGGACCAGGGACAAATGTGCTGACAAGACGAAGATGCCGTTGAGACCCAAGCAGAGTCTGGTACTGGAAGACTGAAATCTCTTCCACAAACCTCATGGTGTGACTAACCCTCAAACACTGTAACTAAATATTGTGAGGAGACATTCATGTCGTCCTCGTTTCATGCTTGCCCCTCTCTATGCAACAGACCGCCTCAAAGCAAACTGGATTGGTGAATGGGGGATGTGAAACAGCATATGGATATCTGTCAAAAACCAACAAGAGGCCTAGACGCTTGAGAAGATCTATCCCCAACCCCCCATTCTAACAGCTTGGCGTAGGTTAGGACTGGGGTCTTGCAGATTATTTCTCCTTGCCAAGCTTTTAACCAGCTTTTGGCTGTGCATCTTCGTCCTCCCCAAAAGCAGTGAAGTAGAACAAAACCATTTGATCTGTTTCGCAAGCTGTGTGAAATCAAGGCGGGGAGGGATTTGCTGTTCTTAACATGTGCGTCACATCCATGTTTTTACACCTCGTCTCTTCACCAAAACACATAAATAACATTCCCCTCCTGTGCCGTGCCGTGCTGTGCTGTACTATGTCTGGCTCAACCTTGTGTGATGACATTTTGTATCACAGCACTTGCTGCCGTTTCTTTTTTTTTCATTCCGTAATGTCAATTATGTAACAAGCATTGGGGAAGGCTCTGTAGGCCTACCGGTCATACAGTACGTACGTACATGGACATGGATACGTCAGAACAAAAAAGAAAAAAAATGCTTTTGATCTTCTCCAACGTTCTGTTTTCTTTGGGCAGTCACTGAAAAAAAGTGGTCCTGTTTTCTCATGAACGTAGCAAGAGAGCTCTGTGAAAAAGTGGCTAAGTATACTAAGTCAAAATATCTCAAAAATTGGGTGTTTGCCAGTTTAAGAGCATAATTTTGTGATATAGTTTAGATTGGTAGTTAACATGAACTAACTAACTGAGTTTATTGTCCAAAACAAAACAAGTGAAATGATTCTGTTGTATTATATCTGCATGTGGTCTGTGATAGTTAGCTAGCTATGTTTTTTTTTTTGTTCCTTTTTTTCTAGAAAAGCGAGAAAATCTCAAAAAACAACTGAATGTCTTTTTTGTTTTCTTATCGTTTCTTTTATTTTTCAAGTTCTCATGTCTCAAGATTTTTTTTTTTAAATGTCCGAACAATGTCAAATTGTGTTCTATGAATGTGTTTAATTTATTTGTGGTTTGCCAAACTGAAGATTTTTGAAGCATGTTGCAGGTATTGTCACAGATTAAAAAGATAAACGAGAAAAAAAAACTCATTAAGAATGATATGTACCTGAATCAAGTGGAGTCGTGTGTGTAGCTGTCTCTGGCTCCGTGGGCTGATGGGAATTAAAACTACAAGACTTGAGCGTAGTCCATCGCGCTACGCTAGCAACACTGCAGGTCATAGCCGGAGCAAAACCAAACAGGAATGTGCAATAAAAGTTGTAGGCTTACTCTATCCTACTGAACACAAGTCGTTTTGTTTTTATTTCTTCTTAAACCTTATGTTGTATACATGCTTT
>NC_085876.1:24789806-24797306 GCF_034702125.1 Engraulis encrasicolus | reverse complement strand
TAGTAAACAAGTCTCTTGGAGGAAAAATTATTTTCCTAATGTACTAAAAACAGCTATAGTGACTCCTATCTTTAAAGCTGGGGACAAACAGGATGTCACTAATTATAGACCCATTAGTATATTGCCGGCCATTTCGAAAATAATAGAAAAAACAGTTGCTGAACAGCTTGTGGAGCATTTAAAACACAAAAAAATCTCATGCACCCATGCAGTTTGGTTTTAGAGCCAACCACTCAACCGACACTGCATGTTGCTATTTTATAGAACACATCAAGGCAAATCTTGATAAGGGAGGAGTGGTGAGTGCTGTGTTCTTAGACCTTCGCAAGGCTTTTGACAGAGTCAATCATCCAGTACTCCTCTCAAAGTTGGGGTGCTTTCAGCTGGCGCCAGGTGTACTAAAGTGGATAGAGTCCTATCTACTAAATAGGGCCCAATGTGTTAAGATAAATGATAAAATATCTTCCTTAAAAGCATGCTCTATGGGGGTGCCACAAGGTTCCATATTGGGACCTTTGTTGTTCAGCACTTACATAAATGATCTTCCATCTGTATGTGAGGGTGTGGAGATACTGATGTATGCTGACGACACTGTATTATTTACACACGGCAAAGATCCGGTACAGGTGGCCAGCAAATTGACTCAAACACTAACTAAGGTCTCAATAATAGCCTTGATCTCATTAGCCGCGCTTCAGCGGCCCGGGGCCGCCCGGGGCTCAGGAGAGTGGCCGGCTCGGAGCTGCCGGCCCCGGGCCATTTTTTGCCTGATCGGACTCATAGCCGACCCCAGGCACATTCAGGTACACGCCTTGTTTGTGAAACGTCAGTCGGGCACAGCCCACTTTCGCCCCAAATCACAGAAGGACAACAACAGAACAACGACAAAGAAGGATAAGAAAATGGAGCAAACTCTGCTGGAGCAGGTCGGCGTTTGGCTCGTAGCCTACGGACAAAGACGACAAGAACTGTAAAGAAAATGGCTTGCCTTTCAAGAACAGTTTTATTACATGGCAAAGTTGTCGATTCAGAAGCTGTATGGGACGCAGCGCATGTTAAGAAGACAAAGACGCATGAAAATACGAGCAGCTCGACAACTGAGAGTGAACAGAAGGAGACGTGCGAACATGCCCAGTTAATCCCCCCAATCGCGCACAGAAGCATGAGCCCCGGACATAGCGAGACATGAATGTGCAGGTAATTGAATAAGTTACCATGTGAAAGGAGACCAAATCCCGGAGACATAGCCCTTCATCAGTTGCTATAGAAAATTATGAGCCCCGGACATAGCGACACACCCCCTCGTTGCGGCGTGCCACCTGTCTATTCATTCATGTTATTTTCCATCCATTTGACATTAAAGCCCTTGTGTAATTTCAAACTGTGTTTGGCGATCTGTCTGAAACGTGCGATATAGCCTACCAGACCTTCGGCGATAATAGCGCAAAAGCTAAATAAGCCGACATAAATGTCATGTGTGAGTATTGTGAGACATCTTTTTATTGGTGTCCAGTGGAAAGCATGCCAAAACCACGATAATGGCACAAGAGTTGGCGGCTCTAAAAGCAGAAAAAAGCCGACATGACTTAGCTATGACATCCCAAGTTTAAGTGTAGTGGTGCCCATGATGCCCTGATAACAACAAAAAAGTTATGTTGGCTAAATAACTTTAAAAACACAAACAGAAGTGCCAAGGTTGCATCTTATGAAATTGTGCCATAAGAAAGCCAAACACCCCAAACTAATGCTTAACCATAATTTGCCCAGAATTTAGCGATAAGTCCCCCATGCAGCCACATTATTACACAGAGGTTGACCCCGCCTCCGAGCCTCGGCGGTGCTTGCTGGCCCATCGAATTCGACGGGCCAGGGAAAGCGGCCCTTAGCCCCACAACCTGGCCCGGCGGCCATCTTTAGCACCTAGCCCCCTTTTGATGAGATCACCGTCAGCCCCCTTTTGTCCGGGCCAGCCCGGGGCTGGCCCTGCAATGAGACCAAGGCGTGGTTAAAAACCTCCTGTCTCACACTAAATACCAACAAAACTGTCACAATGTATTTTCACAATAGATTTAAACTAAATGTTGTTCCAGACATATATGTTGATGGAACAAAGCTAAATAATGTTGATGAGTTTNAATATTTAGGTGTGACCTTAGATTCTACTCTTAGTTTTAAGAAACACATTAAAAAGCTGGGTAATACTGTAAAGTATAGCATATCAAATTTTAGACATATCCGTAACTCTCTGAGTATTGATGCTGCTGTGACTTATGTCAATGCTATGATCATGTCCCACCTGCATTATTGTTTATCAAGCTGGTCCCAGGCCAACAAGACTGTCTTAAAATCCATTGATTCACTATACAAGCAGGCCCTGAAGGTCCTAGATAGAAGATCTTTTCAGTACCACCATTGTCCTATACTGAGCAAGTATAATATGCTCAGCCTTGAAAACATCATACAATTTTCTGATCTGCGGCTAATCCATAAAATTATTCACAATGCAGCACCCCACCCCTAAGAACATTTGTTCAACCCTGCTCTGAATTGATGAGCAGAACGTCAAGATCCACCATTAGGGGTGATTGTAGTCTCCCAATCCGACGAACTGCTTTTGTTCAGTCAGCCTTCTCCTTCAGGGCAACCAAAACATGGAATAGTCTACCCAGTAACCTAAAAAGTATTACTGATTATCAGGCCTTCTCAAGGGGTGTGGAAAAAATGGATATTAACCAACCAGTCTTGTCAACATTAATCATATGTTTTTTATAAATATGACTCACACTGTATGCCATTTTAATGTGTGTGTGTGTGTGTTGTGTTGTGTGTGTGTGTGTGTGTGTGTGTGTGTGTGTGTGTGTGTGTGTGTGTGTGTGTGTGTGTGTGTGTGTGTGTGTGTGTGTGTGTGTGTGTGTGTGTGTGTGTGTGTTTGACCTATGGCCTATGGATGTGCTTACTTGTTTATATCTTGTCTATGTTATTGTATTTTAATATTTGTTTTACCTGTCCAGGGACTGCAGATGGAAATTAGCTATATAGCTATAATCTGGCACAAGCCATCTTTTTACTTCTGTAATCAATGTGTATTGTGCATGGTCCCTGTTGAACTAAACTAAATAAACTAAACTAAACTAAATTAGGAATGACTTGTGATTTGACTCGACTTGTGTGCTATTGACTTGAGACTTGACTCGACTTGTGTGCTATTGACTTGAGACTTGACTCGACTTGACAGTTTTAGCTTGCAATGACTTGCAATAGTGCTCCAAGTCAATGAATATATATATATATATATATTATATATATATTTATATATATATATACTATATATATATATATATATATTTGCATGTGTGTGTGAAAAAAATGCATGAAAGAAAAACCATTAACCATAGTTACAAACCATGCAAAAAAAATATGATCAATTGTGGGTTGCATGGTCACCCCAAACTGAAAGCTTGTCTGCAGCCGTGGTGTAATGGTTAGGGAGTTGGGCTGAAGATCACAAGAGTTGCAGGTTTAAATACCACCCTTAGACCCACCTCTCCCTACACCTCCATCCATGACTGAAGTGCCCTTGAGCAAGGCACCTAATCCCACATTGCACCAAGGACTGTCACCAATATGTGCGTTGGATAAAAGATAAAAGTAATTTAATGAATAATTATAGACCGTGGTAAAACCATGGTTAGTTTTAGAGTAAAACCATGGTTCAATTTATAGTTAAACCTAGTAAAACCAAAAACCAATGCCAAACCATGCTCAAAAAACTGAAATCATTGTATACCATGCTCGGACTTGATTGGAAGGACTTGAGACTTACTTGCGACTTGCAAATTAGTGACTTGATCCCATCTCTGCTATGCTATATGTGGTGCCCTTTGTAGCTAAAAACATAGTGTAACTCACACCCATGTAGGGAGCTAAACAATGCAACTCACAATGAAGTGTACTGTGCTTATATTTCAGCCATCCAATCTTTCTAACAAAGCCCTTTGCGTTGATGCACTGTGTTTTCAACCCAACCAGTGTATACCTGCCATTTAGGTCCTCGGACAAGCAGGCTATTTTGGCTGAATGGGCTGGAGGAGCCTGGCAGTAGTTGCATGATTTGAAGGGTTGTGTAAAGGGTCTACTCTCTATGCATAGCAAACAGCTCACTGACTCCACAAATACAGTATATCTGCCATTGAAACCCTCAGAAAAAAAGAGGGCTATGTTGGCTGGAATTTCTGGACTGCTATTTTGGCTGGATGCATGGTTTGAAGGGTCTGCTCTGTCTGCTCTCTCTTCTCTGCATAGCAAACAGTAGCTCGCTCACAGGGCTGCTGACAGCTTTTGCTGAGTCCCGGGGACAAGATCATCTGAAAGGGCTGCCATCTCAATACAGACAATATAATGGGCTTCCCATTCCGGGGGCCCACCCCTCTCCCTGGGCCTGGGGCAACTGACCACCCCGCCCCAGCCCGGTCGGAGGGCCTGCTCGTGCTCGCTCACTCCGGAGGGCCTGGCACTGTCACAAGCTGAGGAGAGCAGAGCAGAGGAGAGGAGAGGAGAGGAGATGTGAAACGTACACAGAGACAGCCAGCAAATGGACAGAGAGTAAACAACAGGCAGGTATCTCACAGTCTCTCTCTCTCTCTCTCTCTCTCTCTCTCTGTCTCTGTCTCTGTCTCTCTTTCTCTCATTTCCCCTACTGGTCTCTGTCTCATCTGTCTCTCTTGTGTCCCCTCTCTCTCTCTCTCTCTCTCTCTCTCTCTCTCTCTCTCTGTCTCTGTCTCTGTCTCTGTCTCTGTCTCTCTCTCTCTCATTTCCCCTACTGGTACTCTATCTGTTTTTGTGTCCCCATCTCTCTCTCTCTCTCTCTCTCTCTCTCTCTCTCTCTCTCTCTCTCTCTCTCTCTCTCTGTCTGTCTGTTTGTCTGTGTCCATATTCTCAGAATGTGTTATTGTATATTTGTCTTGCTGTCTCTTGTCTCGCTCTCTCTTGCTGTATTCCTCGCTCACCCCTGTCATTCCGTATCTCCAAAGATTCCTCTGAAGGTTACCTAATCACATACACTCTGCTATTCTGTGTCCCTGTTTCTTTCTTTCTGTCTTTCTGTCTTTCTTTCTTTCTTTCTTTCTTTCTTTCTTTCTTTCTTTCTTTCTTTCTTTCTTTCTTTCTGTCTTTCTTTCTTTCTTTCTTTCTTTCTGAGTTTCTGAGTTTCTGTGTGGAGCGTATCTGTCTTTGTGTCTCTCTTGTCTCTGTCTATGTCTCATGCTGTATATATTCCTTGCTAACCCATGTCTTTTCCTATCTCCGAAGGGCTACTGTGAAGGTTAGCCGACCGCACAGACAAGCACTCTGTGTTCTGTGTCCCTGTGTCGCTGTCTTTCTCTCGTTTTCTGTGTCCCTCTCTCCCTCTCAGTCTGTTTGTCGGCATATCTCTGTCTCTTTCCTATCTGCAAAACCTTCTCTGAAGGTTACACAACAACCACATGCAGACAGGCAGGCAGACCAGACAGGCACTCTGTACAGTCTGTACATCCACGAGTCGACACTAACAGGGACAGACAAACAAACAGACAAACCAACAGCATCATGGGAGAGGCTGGAGATAAGCCCCGAACACAAAAGCAGAAAAACAACGATAAGGTGTCTGTTAGATGTCCGTGCAGCCAGCGGTCCTGATTGGTTTCCTTTGAGACGCTCCGGCGTCCGTATATAACTGGCATCCGAGGGGAGAGCTGAGGGGGAGGGGGAAAAGGGGCCGGTGGGTGACCTATGGGGCCTGGTGCTGATGGGAAGATTACCAGAGCAAGATATGTGTCTGGCGGGAGGTGCTGTGCTGAAGTGTGCAGGGGCGTGAAGTATACCCCCGCAGCCCCCGCAAGGTAGGGGGGCCCATACGAGGCGGGGGGCCCACATGAGCCCTTGACTTGAAGAAACGGGCCCCCCTTCACATGAATTTAGGCCCTCTTTTTTCGTTCGGGGGCCCATTCTTGGTAACTTACAGAATGGCCTGAAATACTTGCGTTATGCTAGTGGAAGTATGCTAACGCACCCGATCACAAATGGGTTTGAATGCCCATGGGGTCCCAGGTTCGAGTCATTTCCCAACCCTACCTCATCTCTCTCTCCAGTCACTTATGTCATAATCTTGATTGGCCAATCGTAAGGCCATAAAATAGTTTAAAAAGACACAGTATGTGGAGCAGCAATGGAGGACAGCAACATGAACAGGGACCAACGTTGGCCACCCAGGGCATGTCATTAGTCCGTCCCCTCATATAAGTCCACTGTGAAAAGAGCGGCGGATGTGAATAAAAGGTAGGCAAACTCAGGCCCAGGGACATACGTGACCCACTGAGCCAAGAAAGACACATTTTAAATCCAGTGTGACCCTTACCCAACATTCTTAAAATGCCTACCAAAGATGTGGGTCTTGTGGGTTTGACATAGGCCTACATTATATGTTTTCATCTAAATGCATTTCATTACAATGCAAGGACGAAATAGCCAACAAGTCAGGAGTACAGCTACGTACATTATATCTTGCTATTGTCACAGGCAAGTTGCCTTTCGATACCTGCGTCCCCTGGCCCTTTGGTCAGTATTCCACACCCAATATGGCCCTTGGGTCAAAACAATTGCCCATCCCGGTCCAAATTGTGGGCCATTTTGGAAGAAAAATAAATATACCCACCAGCATCTGCAACTGAGGACGACCAACCGGCTGGCCCACCACCAAAGAAAACACCCTTTATGGCAGATGACCAGCCAGTCCAGGTCTGAACGTCAAGGACACGTTGTGTAACTTCCGCTACCCCCCCCCACACACACACACACACACACACACACATACTCTGAAAACCTTTGAAGTCACTATATGCATATTCAGATGAACTGACCCACGCTGCCCTTTTCTGCTCCGAAACATCTGGCCAAAGATCAAATGTTCAAAACCGACTCAAGGTGCCCAGTGGAGCGCACTGCTTTCCGTATGATGTAACGTTAAATAATTGACGTTCTTTCTGCTCTAAACCGGCATGATCTTGCATAGTGTATGTACTATATATGTGTATATATACATATATATATATATATATATATATATATATATATATATATATATATATATACACATATATACACATATATACACATATATATATATATGAAGACCTTTTTTCCAGAATGAGATATATCCATTTTATAGAATGTTGGGAAATTGACATTTTTGTATTGGGCATTCCATTGAAATGCATTGCAAAATGCATTTTTATAGAGGTTTTAAATTATGTTCTCAAAATATTTGAATGGCAAGAATTCACACATAGATGATAGGACATCTTAACAGTCAATTCCAATATTAAAATGCATAAAGTCAAAAATGGTGGATATAGCGTTTTGGAAAAGAGCGCTTCATATATATATATATATATATACACAGTACAGTTCATACTGTATAAATGTGAGAGTCTGAGGGGAAAAATAGAAGTGGTAAATATTTAATGT
>NC_085876.1:24772306-24777306 GCF_034702125.1 Engraulis encrasicolus | reverse complement strand
AGACAGAGGAGAGGAGAGGAGAGGCCAAGAGCTTGCAAGGAGGAAAGAAACACGACTCACATAGCAAGCAGCAAGAACACTCCATCATCCAGCTGTGATGATGCTCTTGTAATCACTGCTGTAGTAGGCCTATAGTGTCTTCGGTGAATATCTCTCCGTCCATACACCTTCCTTTTGGGATGGACTGTATTTGAGCAATTGACATTAGAGCTCTAAACATTTTTAGAAGCAGACATCAGGTGGTGCAACCACAACTAATGCCAGTACTGCATGAATTAACCCTATCCACCAACTTTGATGTCATATATAATTCCTTAACGACTTATGCTATGACTATAAAACTTGGTGACTGTTCCTAAAATTTAGTTGGCTACCATTTAGTAGGGCCTAAAGATAAGCTTCATTATTTTTATGTTTTCTGTATGTCTAACCAAAAATCACTGATCTAAGTCTCATCAGTGTTCCTTCCTCATCACATATTAGGCTATCGTAATCGTAATTACATTAATCTAACTTCACCTAATCTAATATCAGGTTCATTAATTATCATTCAAGTGCTACTTTATGTTAAATATTTAGCTGGACCATTTTCAGATGTAGGAAAACAAAAAAAAACATTTTCCTATTTTGTTCAACTAGAGATTCCTGACAAAGTCAAAAACGCCTTGAATGAGTTAACATAAAGTGGTTGTTTAGCTTTACGCCTTCAAAAACTATAACGGCTCAGTGGCGACAAAATTAATATACGTTTTATTTCATTAATGCAGCATTGGCATTAGCTGTGGTTGCACCTGATGTCTGCTATTTAAAAAAATGCCAATGTCATTTGTGGGTAGCTTACTACTGTTGACATTTACCAAAGTGAGGAGAGTGTTGAGTTTTTATCAGGCAGGAGCATTGTGACCTGATGATAGAGTCATGTTCAATGCAGTAACATCCAGACCCTGCCCGACCTTTAAACTGTTTTCCCTCCATATATCTCCGTTTTTTTTTCCCTATTGTTACTTTATTTCAATTTGTGTTGGTGGGTCAAATTGTACTTTATTTTAGTTAGTCACAAGTGTGATTGAGCAGTTCAGAAGTTTTCCTCCTTCTTTTGTAATTCATAAATGGTAGCCTATGTTGTTCAGGTTAGAATGCATTTCAACCTTTGCATACCAAATAAGCATAACAAAATCAACCATATGTCTGGCACAGCAGCTGTCTAGCTGCAGACAAGAGGACCTCAGAGATCACCAGATCACCCCTAGTCGTTCAGGCCCTGTCTGTGTGTGTGTGTGTGTGTGTGCGCGCGCGCACAAAGAAATGTATTTTAATTGGACAAACGCTCCTTTAACCTCATCATAAGCCTGCAATCCCCCCCCCCCCATTTTATTTCAAAAATAAAATTTATTTAAAAAATAAAATGCCCCTCAATGCCAACTGAGCACCCCTCCTCTTAGCTGTATCCTTCTCAACACCCCCGTAGGCCTCCCCAACCCTCCCCTGAGGGGCTGTAGAGACCCCACTGAGAAACTAGCATCTCCCAGGGAATGTCAAAGGTGTCTAAACTTTGATTGCTCGAGAGTCAAAGATACATTTTGCATAGCTTTGAATAAATCTATCTGTAACTTATTGTAAGGTATTGTGTATGAAGTCATTCCACAGTTACGTGTTCCAATATCAAACTGCTTATTTGTTGTGTGCAATCATTTCAGAAAATGACACAATAAAATGATTTTGAACCAGAATGAAATTAACTATTGTCAGAAATAAGAGTGTGCGTCACCCCCCATATGTGGGTGTTGGAATGTTTGGTTACCCAGGGAGATTTCAGAAGACAGAGGAGTGTGTGTGTGTGTGTGTGTGTGTGCGTGCGTGCGAGAGAGAGAGAGAGCGAGAGAGAGCGAGAGAGAGAGAGAGAGAGAGAGAGCGAGAGAGAGAGAGAGAGAGCTTTTGGACCCAAGAACACTTTCACAACCACCCAGTCTTCTGCCATGGCCCAAACTGAATGCCAACATTTTTGTCTTTCAACGTTGCTAAAATTTAATTTGAAATGCACAGAAAAAGTACAAATAATAACGGATACTGATCAATACAAGGAGTTGTTATACCCAGTGTCTGTACAACGGCACTGTTTTAACCAAGTTCATTCTTTTTTTCCCCTGGAGGTAACATACAGAGAATATAACGCATTATTTAACTTATTACAATGGGCCTATGATTTAACCTACACATGGGTCTAAGCGAGAGTCAGGCAACCCATGAATTGCTCTCACAAAAAATTAAAAGGCAATAAAAAACAGTTTACTAAAAAAAAATCACGTTCAATGATTAACTTCATCTTGCACTTAGTCTTAATGGAGGCCACAGTGGAAGAATGGAATAGTAATAAATCATACCATCAACTCAACTTATCAACAAATCATACATCAACTGCACTCTCTTAACCATTTCCTTTCGTGTTCTTTTTACACATCTCACCCTAATGTAACAAACACAGAGAACATATTCTTGAATGCAGAGTGGATCCAGGGCTGGACTGGTGGGCTAATCTGGCATACAGGTACAGGACAGTCCTCAGGGGTGATGCCAGTGTGTGTGTGTGTGTGTGTGTGTGTGTGTGTGTGTGTGTTTTTTTTTTTTTACTTTACAGAATGGCATACAATTTAGAGTGGGACAGGAACAATGGCCAGGCCTTGTTGTAGTCCCAGGCACACAAATTTAGAGGGAGGGGGCACACAAAATGGCTAGGCCTTTTGGCATTCCCAGTCCAGCCCTGAGTGGGCCTTCAGAAAACATTTTTAGTGACTTGGTTGCGCTTGCATTGAACTACAAAGTTTCTCAAATCTTGGAGTCAACTTTGTGATGGCCACCCTCAGCTCACTCTCAATGTTCAACTTCATCCGGTACTTGGTCTTCATGTGGCCCACTGTGGAGGAGCCCACCTCAGAGATGCGAGAGGTGACAAAAGGCAGCAGAGTAGTCACGGCCTTGCCACCCAGCAGTGGGTAGTCTTTCTCCACGCCGATCCAAAAGGCAGACGGTGACATGGTCTGAAACTGCAGTTTCAACCCTGTGTCAGAGGTCACGTCAATCAGCTGCTCGTGTTCAGCGATGCTGAAGTCGGCGGGTGGGCAGGCATTGAACGGGTCTCGGATCCAGTCAGAGTGTGTTGAATCCTGATACCCCCACTGGATGCTGGGGCACACGCACTCTATGAGTTCTTGGAGGCCCCTCCGAGCGCCGTCCGTCCAAACACCAGCACAGCACTCCCACTTCAGGTTGGCTTCTTGCAAGTAAGTAGCAATGACTCGAAAGAGATCATCAGCAGACACTGGCGTTTTCAACTGCTTGCAGAACAGCAGGTCCTCTTTTATGTCTCCTGATTCAATGTACCGGACGTAAGTGGTTAATATACAGTCCTTCTTGTTGTCGGCGGATTCATCAACCAACAGAGCAAACCTTCCGCTTGCACGGACCAGGTCGTTGATCTGCTCTTGCAGGTCACTTGCTATGGCGTGTATGCGCCTACTTACAGTAGCGTCGGAGAGGGGAATGTCTCGGAATTTGTTTGCCGTTTCCTCGTCAAACATAGCGGTGACCATGTCGACGGCACAGGGCAGAATCAATTCCTCTGCAACGGTGTGCGGCTCTTTGCTCTGTGCAAGACGGTAGGCGACTTTGAAGGAGGCGAGCAGAGCTTTGGAGGTGGAGTTGAGAGGTGCTGGGGCCGGGGGAGCGGCACCTTTGGATAAGTCCGTAGCAGTGCCTTCGCCGCCCCCACAATTTATCAGTTGTCGTTGAAAGAATTCAACCGGCTTATCCTTAAATTCAGGGTGTGTAGACTCCAAATGACGCCTGAGCTTGCTTGGTTTTAAGCTTTCTGACGATAGCACCTTCAGGCAGAGAACGCACTGCGGTCTTTCTTCGTCGCCCACCACCATGCTCGTAAAACCCATCCTGATGTATTCTTCATGGTACCTTCTCCTTTTCCCCCTTGGTGTTTTCACAATCGGGGTAGATGGTGACTGTTGCAGCTTTGCCTTACGTTTTGTCGGACGCACGCGGAGGATAAACGTTTCCATTTTCCAAAATCAGGGTTTGCTAGCCTGTGTAGCTAGCTAGTCGTGATCAACAACAGTGAACCAAACACTTCCGGTTAGGAGGTCACGCGAGATGGGAGATGGATCCGCGAGTGCCCGTATGTGATTCGATGCCCTGGCAAAGAGGGCTCTGGAGTCCAGAGAGATTTGCACTATTACAACAAAATTGAGCAAACATACCGACCATTGCGCAGCCCAGATTTAGTTTTTGTTTTTAAGTACTGTGTACATTAAGTAGTTTAATTAAATAAATTATGAAAGCCAACTTAAAATTTGATAAATGACTAAAATGTGGCTATTATTTATGCTTCAGAAATGTAGGCCTACACTTTTCATACATGCATAGGAACCTCCTCATGTGAATCAGCCATTATGAATTATCAATAGACTGCAAAACCGGTACTTTGGGAAATTGTTTGATTTGATAAGGGCCATTGTCCCACAGTGAGTCACCTCTGCAGAGGCTGAACAATTGCACACTGGGCCCCCGGGCAAAACACTGATAGGGCCCCCCATACGGCCTGCAAAAGTCATAATAGGGCCCCCCCATCACCAATACGGGAGGGCCCTGGGCCCAGGGGCAAATGCCCTGCTCGCCCCTCCTATAGCGCCACCCCTACCTCTCTGGGTAGGAAGGTCCTGTGACTCCACTTCATATCTCAACTCCAAGACAAATCAAACACAAAATGTTTGTTTGCTTGCTTCTTCAGCCATAAAGTTCTCACTAATGAGCGGAAATGCTCATTGATGACATCGCATAATGCACTGCACATGCGCTTGCATGCCCATGATGGGGACCCCAAGTTCGAGTCAGACCTTGGTAATTTCCCATCCTTCTCCCCCACTCTCTTCTTGTCCTGATCTTCACTGTCCTATCCACAATAAAGGGGGAAAGCCCATTAAAAACCTGCCTGT